>NC_056731.1:1834258019-1834275519 GCF_019279795.1 Protopterus annectens
GTTTTTTATACCCCACTTGTCCTGGGTAATTAACTGCCAATTTTGAGCATGAAGTGCTAATCCCGCCCCCCCCCCCCCCCAAGGGGGCTGCCAAAAGATAAGGGCTTGGTGAAGGTAGAGGGAAGTCATTGAGACTGCTTACTGTAGGGTTGTGCTTTGTTTCCTCCTGATTTGGAGGTGGAGGCACCCCATTGCTTTGACCTGTAAGAACCTTGTGACTGGTATCTAGAGCCTAAGTGCCTGGATGTGCTCTGTTGGACACAGGAAAGGACCAATTTTTTAGTAGGCCAGTGCCTACTGAACCTGGGTGGCTGCACTTGTAAGAAATCTAACAGTTTGCATAGATTTAGCTTGGTCTTCCATTTTCTTTAAAACTTCTTCTGCCTTATTACAAAACAAACTATCATGCTGTAAAGGGGCATCCAAAAATTTAGCTTTAACATATCAGGCAGATTCTGCTCCTTGAGCCAGGCATGCCTTCTAATCACAGATCCAAGCCCTGCAAGAGGCCTCCACGGAATTAAAACCATATTGCAAAGTATGCTTTCTAACCTGTTCTGCGGCATGCAATAATTCCTGTAATTCTTTATTTTCCACACAATCAAAAATCAATATAATTTTCTGTTTCAATAAGCCCATAACATGCTGTTGATATTTAAGCATATGAAACTGGCAGTTTAAGGCCCTAATTGCCAAGGTTGCAGACGTATAAACCTTCTTTCCCCATCTATCCAGCACCCTGGAATCTATCAGAGGGGGTAGGACTTTTGGCTGTAGAGGCCTTTACACCTTTGGGACCCTGTGAGACAGGATCAGCAGCAGGATTTTTGAATAGAAGTTTGTGGGAGTCAGGAACCCTGTAATATCAGTCTGGCTTACTAGGAGCCATGCTTGATTCCGAAAACACACCAACAATGTCTAATACAGGAGGCACAGCCAAAGGCTTATGCTGAGGAAGAAGGAAATCCCTAAGCCTCTTTTTTGATTCCGCTGATCTCCCAATGAAAATGTTCCCTTAAAGTATGCAAGGTTTCTCCAAAAGAATAATCCTCAGGAGGAGATGCAGATGGGATGGATTCTTCTGCATCTAAATCCTCATAGGGTGGAATAGAAAATTCCTGATCAGAAGAAATGGAAACCTGATCTGAAGATTCATAATCAAGTGTCTTGCCTAGGCCTCTTAGCAGGGGGGGGTTGGGAACCCCTGATCAAGGTAATTGAGTTCTCAAGCCATTTTGATCATCTTTTTTTTTTTTTTTTTTTTTTAGGCATAGGGGCCTGCGCACAAGGCTCATGCATAGTTTTTTTAAACTTGGATGTTTTTGTTCTTGTTTTTGAAAACGTCGGTTTTATATAAAAATGTTGAGGCCTGAAAACACCCTCAAAAGCCGGTGCCTGCTCAGCAGCTCTGGACCCATCCAAGGGAGAGACATACGCAGGTGGAGAATCTCGCAGCATACCAGACTCCGCATGGGTCTCTGTAGAGGCCTGCGACTCAGAAGTAGCGGGTATCAGGGACTGCGAAAGCACCTCACTGAGTACCGGCAAATCGGCTTAGGAGAAGCTTCGGTTTTGGACCTTGATCTTTTTCTTTGCGTTTTTGATAACTCCGGTAGTCTGACTGCTAAAAGACTACATTTCAGGGTAATTAAATCTGGATCCAAAATATTTTGGAGCAAAAATATACAGACGCTTAATAGTGCGTTGGTTAAATCTAGCACAAAACTGACAGCAAGGCACGTTATGATCTGGGCCTAGGCAAGGAATACAGTACAAATGAAAATTATGAGTTATTTGCTTCCCACAAATAATGCAATTAACTTTTACTGACATCGGTAAGGAGCAAGAAAAAAAGTTCCCCAACGGGATACTTAGCTTTAGTTGAAGACTTTGGTTCTGAAACTCTAATGCGAAATTTTTAGGAGTCGGCCGACCGGCACTTGTGAAATGCTTCTGCTTCGGGCACCACGCGGCAAGAAAGACTGAATGAAATGGCGTCGGCTGCATGTTTTATACCCCTGACGACCTGATGTCATGGAAGAGGAGACAGCAACCGACGCAGGACCCTTATTCAGGCCGACTGAGGGCAACCTGCCAACAGATTACCCAAATGTAATGAGTGGTGCCAGGGGAAAGTGTAGTTAGGCAGTATAGGATGGTGGTTTGTAGGATGACATTGGTGATCAAGAGGAGGAGGATGAGTGTTAGGGCAGCACCAAGGATCAAATGGTGGAAATTGAAAGGGCAATTGTGAGGTGATGTTCAGGGAAGAGTTAAGACAGGCACTGCGTGGCAGTGAAGAGTTACCGAATAGCTGGGTAACAGAGCTAGTAAGAGATGGCTAGAAGGGTGCTTGGTGTGACATCTGGAAAGAGGAAGGAGGATAAGGAGACCTGGTGGTGGAATGTAGTAGTACAGGAGAGTATACAGAGAAGAGGTTGGCGAAGAAAAAGTGGGATGGTCAAAGAGATGAAGAAAGTAGACAAGAGTATAAGGAGATGAGGTGCATGGCAAAGAGAGGTGGAGAAGGCTAAGGATAAGGCGTATGAAGAGTTGTATAAAAGGTTGAACACTAAGGAGGGAGAAAAGGACCTGTACCGATTGGCTAGACAGAGGGACCAAGCTAGTAAAGATGTGGAGCAGGCAAGGGTGATAAAGGATAACGAGGGAAACATACTCAAGTGAGGAGAGAGTGTGTTGAGCAGATGGAAAGAGCACTGAGGGGTTGATGAAGAGAATGAGAGGGAGAAGGTTGGATGATGTGCGGATAGTGAATCATGAAGTGCAGTGGATTAGCAAGGAGGAAGTAAGGATAGCTACAGAAAGGCTGTTGGTCCAGATGACATACCTGTGGAAGCATGGAGGTGTTTAGGTGAAATGGCAGTGGAGTTTTTAACTAGATTGTTTAATGAAATCTTGGAAAGTGAGGATGCCTGAGGGATGGAGAAAGTGTTTTGGTACCGATTTTTAAGGGTGATATGCAGAGCTGTAGTAACTACAGAGGGATTGAACTGATCCGTCACAGCATGAAGTTATGGAAAGAGTAGTGGAAGCTAGGTTACGAAGGGAGGTGATGATTAGTGATCAGCAGTATGGTTTCATGCCAGGAAAGAGAACTACAGATGCGATGTTTGCTCTGACAGTGTTGGAGAAGTACAGAGAAGGTCAGGAGGAGTTGCATTGCATCTTTGTGGATTTAGAGAAAGCATATGACAGGGTGCCTAGAGAGGAGTTGTGGTATTGTATGAGGAAGTTGGGAGTGTCAGAGAAGTATGTAACAGTGGTACAAGATATGTACGAGGGTAGTGCGACAGCGGTGACGGATGCATTTAAGGTGGAGGTGGGATTACATCAAGGATCAGCTCTGAGCCCTCTTATTTGCAATGGTGATGGACAGGTTGACAGACGAGAACAGACAGGCGTCCCCCATGGACTATGATGTTTGGAATGGTGAGGATTGCAGGGAGTAGAGGTGGCAAAGGTGAAGGAGTTTAAGTACTTGGGATCAACAGTTCAGAGTAAATGGTAAGTGTGGAAGAGAGGTGAAGAAGAGAGTACAGGCAGGATGGAGTGGGTGGAGAAGAGTGTCAGGAGTAATTTGTGACAGACTAGTACCAGTAAGAAGAGTGAAAAGGAGGGTCTACAAGAGGGTAGTGAGACCAGCTATGTTATACGGGTCGGAGACGGTGGCATTGACAAAAAGGCAGGAGTCAGAGCTTGACGTGGCAGAGTTGAAGATGTTAAGACTTGCACTGGGTGTGACGAGGATGGACAGGATTAGGAATAAGTATATTAGAGGGTCAGCCCACGTTGGAAGGTTTGGAGACAAAGCCAGAGAGGTAAGATTACATTAGTTTGGACATGTGCTGAGGGATGCAGAGTATTATTGGGAAAAAGATGCTAAGGATGAAGCTGCCAGGTAACAGGAAAAGAGGAAGGCCTAAGATAAGGTTTATGGATGTGGTGAGAGGATATGCAGGTGGTTTGTGTGACAGAGCAAGATGCAGAGGACAGGAGGAAATGGAAACAGTTGATCTGCTGTGGCGACCCCTAACGGGAGCAGCCGAAAGAAGAATGACTGCAACAGTGATACACGAAGAACATCTGCTAGTGCATGGAGCCTGCCCTGAAGCGTAGGTATTTCCTGCAAGATTCTTTTATTGGAATGTGCAGGTAAGCCAAGTCTAAGGTTTCCAACCAGGCACCTTTGTCTAGCATAGGAAGCCGCTATTGAAGTGTTAGCATTTTGAATTTTGAGATTACCAAAAAGGTGTTTAGAATAGAGCGGTCCAGGATAGGACACCAGGAGCAGTCTTTTCTGGGTACCAGGAAAAGTGAGTAAAAACCTGGTCCCCCCTTCTGCTGGGACAGGTTGAATAGCCCTGATACTTACAGAACCTGCTGTTGAGCCTCTGCCCACTGATTTGGGGGTAGGTCTGGCCAACCACTTGGGACTGGTAGGGTGTGGAAGTGGAATATGTATCCTTTCCAAACTATTTAAAACCCATTTGTCCTGGGTAATGAGTTCCCAGTTGTTTGCATGCAAGGCAAGCTTTCCTCCTAAGGGAGCAGGCAGTTGAGCAGGGATTGGAAGGGTTAAGGTTAAGTCATTGTGACATTTTTCCTTAGGGTGGTGTCTTCCAGCTTTGGAAGTGGGAGTCCCCCACTGCTTAGGTCCATGTGTAGCTAGAGATTGTAACCTAGGTGGTATGCTGTTCCTGGTTTTGGACGGAGGACTGGAAGAGACTGGAAAGGACCAATTCTTAGAAGGCCAATGCCTACTAAATCTGGGAGGCTGTAGTTGCAGGAAATCTTTAACAGTTTGCATAGATTTAGCTTTTTCCTCCATCTTTTTAAAGGACTTCTGCCTTATTGCTAAACAGGCGGTCTTGGTTTAAGGGAGCATCCAGTTATTTAGCTTTACCATGATCTGCAAAGTTTTGCTCCATAAGCCAAGCATGCCTTCTAAGTAGAGACCCAGTGACAGCAGCCCTGCAAGATGCTTCTAATAAAAAAAAAATAAATAAATAAAAAAAAAAAGGAGTCAAAAACCACACTACAAAGTATGTTTACCAACTTGTTCAGCAGAATGCATTAAATCCTGTAATGCTTTATGTTCAGCACAGTCAGGAATCATCCTTTTCTGTTTTAGTCCCAAAATATGCTGCTGATACTTTAACATATGAAACTGGCAATTTAAGGCCCTAATGGCCAAAGTAGCAGAAGTGTATACCTTTCATACCCTATCTGTCCAAGGTCCTGGAATCTCTATCAGAGGGGGTAGGGTTTTTGGCAGCAGTAGCCTTAATGCCCTCTGGTCCTTGGGAAATTGTCTCTGGATCTGCAGTAGATTTCAAGACGGCATCATCTACAATGTCCAGAAAAGGAAGGATAGCTAAAGGCCTGTGCTGAGGGAGGAGTAAGAATTCCCCAAGCCTCTTTCTGGAGTCAGAGTAATCCTGGCTTTCCCAGCGGAAATGCTCCTTAATAGTGTGCAAGGTTTCACCGAAAGAAAAATCTTCTGGAGAGGAAGCAGAGGGAATGGAATCCTCCTTCAGAATCCCCAAAGGTAGATAAGGGCAAATCCTGGTAATCAGAATAAACAGAAATTTCAGAATCCTGACCAGAAGGAAAATCAGTTCTAGGTCTCGAGGGGGAAGGCTGGCTCCCCCTAATTAGAGTAACAAGGTCTTCAACCATTCTAAGCATTTGTTTTTTTAGGCATATGGGCCCCAACCACGTGGTTTGGACGTCTGTTTTCTTGGAGTGTGTCAAGCTTTAGAAGCCTTGATGAAGAAGAGGGCATCTGTTTAAAATGCAAATCTATAGGCCCGAATACACCCTCAGAAGCCATTGCCTACACAGCGGCTCCAGACCCCATCCAAGGTAGAGACATCTGCAGGTTCTATAATCAAAGAAGCATCTCGCGGCATACCGCACTCTGAATGGGTCTCAGTAGAGGTCTGCGAATCTGATGTAGTTGGTATCGGAGGCTGCGAAAGTGCCAGAGTACCGCCTAACTGGCGACTAGCTTAACGGAAGCATCGTCGGCAGTTTTGGACCTATGCGGTTTCTCAGTTTTTATTTTTTTCGGAAGATCAGTAGTTGGATGGCTCACTGAAGCCATTCCTGGATAGATAAACTGAGTACCAAAATAATTTGCTGCAAAAATATACCGACGAATGGTTCAGGGATTGAATAAGGCACAAAACCGACAGTGAGGAACGAGGAACGCCGTGGTCTGGACCCAAGTAAAGTATGCAGTATGAATGAAAATCTTTCGGATAAGACCATTAACTTTTACTGACATAGGTTAAGAGCAAGAAAAAGGACCCTGAACGGGGTACTTTGGTTCTGAAACTCAAAACGAAAATTTCAGGAGTCTGCTGACTGGCACTTGCGAACTGCTTCTGCTTCAGGCACAGTGCAGCAAGAAAGACTGATGTAATGGCATCTGCTGCATGTTTTATACCCCTGACGACCTGACGTCATGGAGACAGCATCTGACGCAGGAATCCAGGACTTTGCTATTCAGGCCAGCTGAGGGCTACCTGCAGGCAGATAACCCAAATGTAATGACTGCAACAGTGAAACACGAAAAACATCTCCAGGTTGCAGCTTCCAGGATGTCCCTGGTTGGGACTCCCCTGAGAAATGCTGTAGAGGTTGAGGGAGCCCTAGTGGAATGAGTTCTGATGCCCTGTTTGTAGCAGAAATGGATGCACTGTGCTATCCATTTGGAAATGGTTTGCTTTGAAATGGCCTTGCCCTCTGCCCCTGTAGCAAAGCTGACTAGCAGCTGGTCAGATTTTCTGAAAGGTTTAGTCCCGTCAAGGTAGAACCTGAGCTGTGTGCACATCCAAGGAGTGCAGGATCCTTTCTCCTTTATTCTGAGGATTAGGAAAAAAAGGTTGGTAAATTAATGGATTGGAGCCACACTGGATACCACCTTGGACATAAATGACTGGTTAGTCCCTGAGGGAAACCCTGTCCGTATGGAAGACAATGAAGGGTTCCACAGCCATAAGGACCTGTAACTCAGACACTTCCTGCTGAAGTGATGGCTAGAAGTAAGGATGTTTTCCCAAGAGAGGAATTTTAACTCTGCTGAAGCTGCATGCTCAAAAAGGGGAAGCGTGAGCTTCTCTAGTACAAAGAGAAGGTCCCAAGGCAGGAGTGGGAGCTCTCCTTGGGGGTCTTAAATTGTTAGCTCCTCTCAGGAACTGTTTGATCAGAGGGTGAGAAGAGGGGTGGGCTCAGTATTTTAAATGAGCTGAGATGGCAGAGGCATGAATCTTAAATGGATGAGAAGGATATGACTTTGTGGAGCAGCTCTGCTAGACAATCTAGGATTTGAGGTAAGGAGGGCATGACTGTCCTTTCCCTGAGAATGGCTCCAAGAACAGTATCTTTTCCACTTTTCTGAATAGGATTTCCTAGTACTAGGCCTCCTGGCCTCAAGGATGACATTCAACACCCGTTTGCTGTGGGTTGCTGGTAATGTATTCAGGGAATAAGCCAGGCTGCCAGGTTCAGGGTTTGCAGCAGAGGATGCAAAATATGCCCCTCCTACTGGGACAGCAGAGAGGGGGTTTGAAGTAGGTGCCAGGGTGGCACTGCTGTCAGGCTGCGTAGAAGTGGGTACCAGTGCTGGCATGGCCAGTCTGGTGCAATAAGGATTGTCCTTGGCCTGTCCTATTTGATCTTGAGTAGTACTTTTGAGAGGAGGGGCAGAGGGGGAAAGGCATAGATTGAGAGGTTTTCCCCATGTGTAGGATAGGGCATCCACTTTCCATGCTTGGCTGTACTTTTGAGAGGAGGGGCAGAGGGGGAAAGGCATAGATTGAGAGGTTTTCCCCATGTGAAGGATAGGGCATCCACTTTCCATGCTTGGCTGTGGGGAGTTCTGGTGTAAAATTTGCTCAACTGATGGTTTTGGAGGGAAGCAAAGAGGTCCACCTCTGGTGTCCCCCACCTGTGGATTAGAAGTCTGAAGGCGTTGGGTTCCAGTAACCACTCGCATGGGTCCATAAGACTTCTGCTTAAGTAGTCTGCCAGTGAATTTTGTTTGCCTGGCAGGAATTGAGCTTGCAGGTGCACTTGATTGCTCAAAGCTGTGTTCCACACAGCCATGGATAACCTGCAGAGTGGGTAGGAATGAGTTCCCCCCTGCTTATGTACCACATAACTGTGGTGTTGTCTGTCTTTATCTAGAGTTGTCTTGGAAGGATAAGGTATTTGAAGGCTGTCCGTGCATTCTGTACAGTGAACATTTCTTTTTAACTGGATATGCAGGTGAATTTGTACTGGGCTCCATTTGCCCTGAATGCATTTGCCTGCCATGTGAGCCCCCCATGCATAGTCTGATGCGTCTGTTGTCAGGGTTTGGGCGGCAGGGGGTCGAGTGAAAGCAAGTCCCTTGTTGCGTTTTGAAGCCTCTGCCCACCAAAGGAACTCTGTCCTTAGGGAAGGAATGATAGGAATCACTGTTTCCAGGTCCTGAGAATGTTGACACTAGAGACCAAGTACCACTGAAGTTTCCTCATATGCAGTCTTGCATACAGAATTAGAAGAATGCATGAGGCTATGAACCCTAGGGCTTCCAGTATTTTTCTAGCAGATAACAGAGTTTGGGTGGCCAGTAGTTTGAAGTAATTTGTCAAATAACCTGCTTTACTGGAGTGAGGAATGCCATCTGGGAAGTTGTGTTCAAGCTTGCTCCCAGGAATACAATCTTTTGGCTTTTCGCTGATGGTACAGCCCAGTGAAGTTAGGAGTCTCTTTACAAACGGCAGGTGCTGAAGTAGCAATTCCTGACTGTCCGCCTGAATCAGGCAATCATCCCAAGTATGGGTAGATTTCTGTCTGCAGTATGCAATGGCTGGAGCCAGGCACTTTGTGAATACCCTGGTTGCAGTAGATAAGCCAAAGGGAAGTACAGAGAACTGATAGTGCAGAGCCTACCCTGAAACAGACATTTCCTGCAAGATTCCCTTATGGAGAAGTCTATGGTGACCAGCCAGGAGTCCTTGGCTAGGATAGGAAGGGGTGTGACAAATTGACAGATCCAGGAAAGGGCGAATTGACAGATCCAGGATAGGGCGACAAGAGTTCTTTTCTGGACACCAAGAACAGTCTGGAGTAAGACCCTGTCCCCTTTGCTCTGAGGGAACAGGTTGAATAGCCCAGATACTGAGAAAGTACAGTTGTGTACCTACCATAAATGTAGATGTTAGAGTGTATTCACTGTTGCAGTCATTACACTTGGGTTATCCTGCTGGCAGGCTACCCACAGTCGGCCCGAATTCCAAGTCTTGGTCCGGCATCTGTTGCTGTTGCCTCTTCCCAGATGTCAGTGTGCCAGGAGTATAAAAGATGCAGCAGACACCATTTTTTTGTTTTTGTTGCCCCAGATGACAGGTGCCCCCAAAAAGGGTAGGCTAAAAATTTTGCAAATAAAAATGCATGCACTAACAAACATTACTTTCATCTACAAACAAATACACCACATAGGTTGTGCAGAATAGAGAAGTACAGATAAGTTCCAGCAATGTAAGGGGGATGGTAGGAGGGTAACCTGGACTGAAACCGTGAATACACTCTAACATCTACATTTATGGTAGATACACAACTGTACTATGTTCATAGTGTTTCACTGTTGCAGTCATTACACTTGGGTTGAATCCCAAAGCTGAGGTTGGGTGGCTGGGCCTAAATAGAATTAGGAGTGGCTAGGAGGCCCTGCAGAACTGCGGTGGCGAAGCCTGCTCTGGATTTAGAGTAGAGGTAAGTGGTAGTGCTTTGTAAAAGTGTGCACTGAAGTCCAAGTTGCAGCCTCAAAATGTCCTTGGTTGGTACTCCTCTGAGAAAGGCTGCTGAAGTGGCTGCTGCTCTGGTAGAATGTGGCCTAATGCCCTTAGGCACTGATTTGCCATGTTGTGAATAGCAGAAACGAATGCAGTGGCCTATCCAATTTGAAATATAGTCTGCTTTGAGATAGCTTTTCCTTGCGATCCTTTTCCTTGTGATCCTGCAGCTCCTTGCGATCCTTTTCCTTGCGATCCTGCAGCATATGCCACTAAGAGTTGCTCAGTCTTTCTGAAAGCTTTGGTTTTGTCCAAGTAGAAGCGTAAACTGTCTGCGTCCAAAGAATGCAGAAGTCCCTCCCCCTTATTCTGTGGGTTTGGATAAAAGGTAGGCAAATGAATGCATTTGGTTAAGAGCCACAATGGACACGACCTTAGGCATAAATGTTGGGTTTGTTCCCAGAGAAACCCTATCCAGATGGAAAGTTATAAAAGGTTCCACAGCCATTAGTGCCCGTAACGGAGACTCTTCTTGCTGAAGTTATTGCTAGGAGCAGAGCTGTTTTCCATAAGAATTTTATCTCCTCTGTATTGGCTGGCTCAAAAGGAGGCAGTGTGAGTTTTTCACAAAATTGAGGTCCCATGCAGGTATTAGCGCTCTCCTTGGAGGTCTTACGTTTTTGGCCCCTCTGAGGTACTGCCTTAACAGTGGATGTAAAAAAAATAGGTGGGTCCTTATTGTAATGATCTGAAATGGCAGAGGCATGGATCTTAAATTGATGAGAAGGATAGGCCTTTGTCCAGCATCAGTTAGATATTGTAAAATCTGAGGAATATTTGGTACAAGCGTGTCAATTCCTTGTGCCTGGTTCCAAGCACAGAATCTCTTCCATTTTTTTGCATAAGATTTTCTGGTGCTGGGCCTCCTGGCCTCTAAAATAACATCCATAACTGCTTTAGAGAGAGGTGTGCTCTGAATGGTTACATTCTGGGCCTCCTGGCCTCTAAAATAACATCCATAACTGCTTTAGAGAGAGGTGTGCTCTGAATGGTTACATTATCTGCCATGCAGCCAGATTTAGGGTTCCGAGTTGGATGTGCAGGATGATTGTTTTGTTGGGTCAGTAAATGAGGAATTTGAGGCAATGTCCAGGCTGGGCCTTGAGACAAGCTCTTTAGGATTGGATACCAGTGCTGGCGTGGCCAGTCTGGGGCAATCAGAATAATTTTTGGTTTCTCGTCTGACCTTTAGGAGTACCTTGGGGAGGAGAGGCAGTGGAGGAAAGGCATATACCGTAAGGGTCTTCCAGCTGAATGATAGAGCATCCACTTTCCATGCTTGCTTGTTAAGTCCTTGTGTAGAACCTCTGTAGTTGGCAGTTGTGAGGGGAGGCAAATAGATCTGTCTGGGCATCCCCATTTCCTTGTTATGCTGAAGATTTGTGGATCTAGTTTCCACTCGTGAGGATCCATGAGGTTTCTGCTTAGTTCGTCTGCCAGAGTATTTGTCTTTCCTGGCAGGAATTGTGCTTGCAGGTGTACTTGCTAAGTCAATGCTGTGTCCCACAAAGTCATGGCTTGTCTGCAGAGGGGGTAGGAATGTGTGCCTCCCTGCTTGTTTATGTACCACGACTGTAGTACTGTCCCGTCTTTATCAGCAGTTGTCCTGGATGAAGTAGATCCTTGAAGGCAGTCAGGGCATTCTGAACAGCTAGCATCTCTTTTCGATTGATATGAAGATGTATTTGGCTTGCGGGCCATGTAGCCTGTATACATTTTCCTGCCATGTGGGCCCCTCAGGCATAATCTGATGCTTCTGTTATTGTCTGCCTGGCTGTGGGTAGAGTGAATGGCTGTCCTTTGTTGTGGTGACAAGCCTGTGCCCACCATCAAAACTCGTGTTGCAGGCAGGGAATGAGTGTAATATGAGTGTAATTAATGTTTACAGGCTGTGGCAATGTTGAGTCCAAACACTTTTTAGATACCATTGTAGTTTCCTCATATGCAGTCTTGCATATGGAATTAGTAGAATGCAGGATGCCATGAAGCCCAAAGCCTGCAGAATTTTTCTTGCAGATGACTGGGTCTTTGTTGCCAACATTTCAAAGCAAGTCAGTTGCCTTTGTCTGAGATAAGCCATCTGGGCAGTTGTATTTAAGCTTTGTCTTTAGAGCCTCTTATCAGGAGGGGGATGGGAACCCCTGATCAAAGTAATTAGGTCTTCAGCCATTTTAAGCATCTGTTTTTGGGCATGGAAGTCTGTCCAGGAGAATGCTGTACTTATTTGTCTTTAGAGCTGCTTTAGTCTTTGCCTTTGAAGCAGAGGTTGGCTTTACATACAACTGTGTAGGTCTGAAAACACCCTCAGAAGCAGATGCCTGCTCAACAGCTCCGGACCCGTCTGAGGGAGTAGTTTCCGAGTGTCCAATACCTTGAGTATCCAGAGGCCTAGTCGGCTCCACGTGGGAGTCGGAAGTGGCCTCTGGCTCTGAGGTAGCGGGTGTCAGGGGCTGCAAAAGCACCTCACTGAGAACCAGCGAAAGGCCTAGCAGAAGCCTAGTCAGTTTTGGACCTCGGATGCCTGTCCTTTTCCTTGCGCTTTTTATAAACTCTGGTAGTCTGCTGCTCCGACGGCATTATATAATTAAATCTTCGGCCAAAGTAATGAAAGGCAAAATCATACAGACGCTTAATAGTGCGTTGGTTAAATCTAGCACAAAACCGACGCTAGCAACGTCGTGGTCATGGCCTAGGCAATGAATACAGTAAGAATGAAAATCCTTATGAGGCATTTGCTTCCCACAAGAAATACAATTGTTAACTTTTTCTGACATCGGTCTGGAGCAAGAAAAAAAAAAAGTTTCCCAACGGGGTACTTGGCTTTAATGAAGACTTTGGATCTGAAATTCGATTCTGAAAATCTCAGGAGTCTGCCGACCGGCACTTGTGAACTGCTTTTGCTTCGTGCACCGCGCAGCAAGAAAGACTGAAGAAAATGGTGTCAGCTGCATCTTATACCCCTGGCGCACTGACGTCAGGGAAGAGGAGACAGCAACTGACGCTGGACCAAGACTTTGGAATTTGGGCCGACTGCAAGTAGCCTGCCAGCAGGATAACCCAAGTGTAATGACTGAAACAGTGAAACACTAAACATCGAAAAGTACTTGCTTTTTGGGCCTTTGCCCACTGGTTTGGAGGAAGGTCTGGCAATCCACTTTGGGATGGCAGTGAGTGGAAGTAGAATCTGTATCCCTGGGATAAAATATCTAAGACCCATTGGTCCTGGGTAAAATATGCCCAGTTTTTTGCATGCAGAGCGAGTTTTCCTCCTAGGGGTGCAAGCACTTGGGCATGGCTGGATGAAGGACAAGTCACTGTGAACTTTTTCCATAAGGGGGTGGCTTACCACTCCCTGATTTTGAGATGGGAGCACTCCATTGTGGTCTGTTGCTCTGGGCTTGAAAGGAGAATGTCTGGGAGGTACTGGAAAGGACCAGTTCTTTGAATGCCAATGCCTACTGAATCTAGGTGGCTGCACCTGTAAGAAATCTTTAACAGTTCGCATAGATTTAGCTTTTTCCTCCATCTTTTTAAAGACCTTCTTCTGCTTTTGTGCCAAACAAACATTCTTGGTTTAATGGATCATCAAGTCATTTTGCTTTGACATGGTCTGGCAAGACTTTCTCCTTCAACCAAGCATGCCTTCTCAGAACAGACCCAAGCATGCCTTCTCAGAACAGACCCAAGCATGCCTTCTCAGAACAGACCCAAGCATGCCTTCTCAGAACAGACCCAAGCATGCCTTCTCAGAACAGACCCAAGCATGCCTTCTCAGAACAGACCCAAGCATGCCTTCTCAGAACAGACCCAAGCATGCCTTCTCAGAACAGACCCAAGCATGCCTTCTCAGAACAGACCCAAGCATGCCTTCTCAGAACAGACCCAAGCATGCCTTCTCAGAACAGACCCAAGCATGCCTTCTCAGAACAGACCCAAGCATGCCTTCTCAGAACAGACCCAGTGACAGCAGCCCTGCAAGATGCTTCTAAGCCATAAAAACCACAATGCAAAGTATGTTTACCAACTTGGTTTGCAGAATGCATTAACTCTTGTAAATCTTTATTTTCTGCACAATCAGGAATCAACATTTTTGTCTAATTAGTTCCATAACATGCTGCTGGTATTTATATGTGAAACTGGCAATTTAAAAGCCCTGATGGATAGAGTTGCAACGGTATATACCTTCTTACCCCATATGTCTAAAGCCCTAGAATCCCTGTCCGAAAGGGTAGGATTTTTGGCTGTAGTAGCCTTAATACCTTTAGGTCCCTGGGAAATGGTCTCTGGAGAAATTTGAGAGAGTCAGGTACTCTGTAGTACCTATCAGGCTTTCTAGGAGCTGGTGGTAAAGTATCAGGGGTAAGTATCCAGGACAGGTGGTATAGCTACAGGCTTGTGCTGAGGCAAGTCTAAGAAATCCCAGAGTCTCTTTTTGGACTGTGGGTAGTCCTGGCATTCCCAGCAGAATTGCTCTTAGGGTATGCAAGTTTTCACCGAAAGAAAAGTCCTGGGGGGGGGGGGGCGCACAGAGGGAACAGAAACCTCTGCATCCGAATCCTCATAGGTAGATAAGGGTATGTCCTGGTAATCAGAGGGGTCAGAGTCATCAGACTCGTGGTCTGTGGAATCAGAAGGAAAATCAATTATTTCTCTTTGAGGGGGAAGGTTGGCTTCCTCTAATTAAAGTAATGAAGGTCTTCAGCCATTCTAAGCATTTGTTTCTGTGGCATGTGAGCTTGAGAAGAGCTTGAGAATACGCTTAGGTCAGTTTCCTAGGCATAGTGTGAACACTGGGCCTGAAAAAATTCGGTAGTTTTAGCAAGAAACTAAGTAGTCTGTTTAATACAAACATCGGTAGGTCTGAATACACCCTCAGAAGCCAGTGCCTGCACAGCTGCTCTGGACCCATCCAAGGTAGAGACATCCGCAGGTTCCACAGTCTAAGCATCTCGCAGCATACCGGACTCAGAATGGGTCTCAGTAGAGATCTGCGAATCTGTAGAAGCGGGTATCAGGGGCTGCGAAAGCGCCTCATCAGGGGCTGCGAAAGCGCCTCAGTGTATCAGCAGACTGACGACTAGCTTAATGGAAGCATTGTCGGCAGTTTTGGACCTATGCGGTTTGTCTCTGTCCATCTTTTTTTTTCGGAAGATTGGTAGTTGGATGGCTTAAATCGAAGCCATTTCGGAATATGGAGAATGAGAGCGAAAACATTTAGTGACAAAGATAGCCCAACGACAAATTGTTCGGGCAACAAAACCAACAGCGAGGAACGTTGTGGTCTAGGCCTAGGTCTAAACATGTGACTTAGTAAGAAGGAAAATCTCTGAGGTATTTGCTTTCCACAGGAAAGAAAATTAACTTTTTCTGACATGGGTTAGACAAAAAAAAAAAAAAAAAAAAAAAAAAAAAGGATCCCCAATGGGGTACTTAGCTTTAGAAGACTTCAGGCTTGAAACTCTAAAAACGAAAATTTCAGGTAGCGGCCGAACAGCACTTGCCAACTGCTTCTGCTTCAGGCTCCCACACGACAAAAAAAAAAAAAAAAAAGCTGATGTAACAGCATCTGCTGCATGTTTTCTACCCCTGACGTCATGGAAGGGGTGACAGCATCTGACGCAGAAATCCCAAGACTCTGGTATTCGGGCCAACTGAGGGGTACCTGCAGGCAGATAATCCAAGTGCGATGACTGCAACAGTGAAACACTAAGTACATCTACTCTGCCACCAAGGTGAGAGGAGTTTTTCTTTCTTGAACTTATGAAGTCAGACCATAGCTACTGCCAACTTGTCCTTTCTTTAAAAAATTAACAGAACACTTGCCTCACCTTAACAGGCTGAGGAACAAAGCTTGTATACCTGCAGCTCCTAAAAAAAAAAAAAAAAAAAAAAAAACACAGCAGATAAGACTCCAAACTTCTACCACCTAATTCACTTCCATAGTAATGAGGTGTTGATGACTTGTGCGCCAATGTCAGACATGCATCAACAGCATACAAAGGTTGCACTTGATGCCTCTGCTTGTTTAGCAATAACTATGATGTGATGCTCTGCTGTACAGGCCTAAAAGCAGCTGCACCGTTACACCCCCCTCCTCTCCACAGTACTAGTTTTTTTTGGGGGGTGGGGTGAGGTGCTGCTCTAGGAAATGGGCTCTGGCCAGTCAGATAACCGCACTTACCATCCCCTCATAAGGCATAAACATTTACTGCAAGCCCGTGTTCCAATGTCTCATTCAGTTAAATAACCACCAAAATAGTCATAGGTGTTTCTATCCACCTCTAGTTAGTGGGTAGGCTGAACTGCTGTCAGTTTCACATCTTATTCTACCCACAGACAGCAGACAGAATCCTGACTCCATGTATGCCAAAACACAAGAACTTGCTCAAGGTTAAGTATGCGTTTTGACTGAAAGCCTAAATATAAAGCCTAAATATGCAAGTGGCACAGAAGCAGAGCATGCTCTCCTAGCCCAGCACGAGTAAAAGAATGCTTCAGCTGTGAGCATCTGAAACAGGAATAAAAAGAATTAAGTTGAACAGCCAAGTCACCTACATTCAAGTCTGTGTGTGTGTACTGAAAGGTGTTGCAACAGCAGAAGACTTTATACATACATTTAATACTTCAAATGCACTCAGAGAATGCAACAGTTACTTTGTACAGGACAACCCCTAGGACTGAATGCTAAATGGCAAATGATGCAGTAAATGGCAAAGAAAATCTATGCAAAAAATACAAACTTGGAAGCAAAATGGGTTCTTACTACACACAAGAAAACCATGTTTGAATAAGTATTTTATTTAATTTCACAGAACTCTGCTAGACTTTACACCACTACCCAGATTGTGTACCATTATTTTTCTTTATCCCACAAAATGATCAATATTTCTGGTTCACAGTTCCCAATACAAAATCTTTTTAAGTAATATGTTTTGACAAAGTCAATTACTCTGGTGTACACAGAGGATACAATGAGAAGGAAGTTATCATACCTTGTGTGTTCTGAAAATAATGACGCCACAGAGGTCTGATTTTATCTTGCCCACCAACGTCCCACACCGTGAAACTAATGTTCTTGTACTCCACAGTTTCAACATTAAAACCTGAAACAAAGTTTCCATGATTAAGTTAAAAAAGCACACAGAACAAAAAAAGCAGGCAATGATCACATAAGTAAAATGGTGTGTGTGTGTGTGTGTGTGTGTGTGTGTGTGTGTGTGTGTGTGTGTGTGTGTGTGTGAGAAAAAGTTACAGCCTTACAAATTATACTGGTCTGCATCAACCTCCAGACAGATTAGCAGCATTTTAAGACTTGCAAATATTCATAAGAGCTTCCAAATAAGGCCTCGGGACCATTGTTTCAGATATTTGTCTACAATGAAAAGAATGGGAGGTAGGCAGGATAGCTGAAGAGAACTGCTGGTCAGGGATGAAAACAGGTTGCATAAAGGCCTTCCTCAGAGGCAGAACAGTTGTGTAAAATCTTACCATAACCATAGATTTCATCTTCCAAATTGCAGTATTCTTACTGTGGGATTTTCTGCCCTCAGGAGACCCACTATACAAAAGCTTAAGCTTGGTTGCTGTAGGCGTGTGGGACGTCACATGTAGGGCCACAAACCAGGGGCCTTAAA
>NC_056731.1:1834280519-1834473019 GCF_019279795.1 Protopterus annectens
AGCAGCTTCCAGAATATCCTTGGTTGGCACTCCCCTGAGAAAGGCTGCTGATGTAGCTGTAGCCCTGGTGTTCCCATGATGTGTGCAGCAGAAATGTATGCAATGCCCTATCCATTTTGAAATGGATGTTTTGAGATAGCTTTTCCTTGTGATCCTGTAGCATAGGCTACAAAAAGCAGTCAGTTTTTCTGAAAGCCTTAGTTTTATCCAAGTAGTAACGTAATTGCCTGTGAATGTCCAAAGAGTGCAGGAGTCTCCTTTGTTCTGTGGATTTGGAAAGAAGGTGGGTAAGTGGATGGTTTGATTTAGAGCCACACTGGATACAACCTTTGGCATAAAGGAGGGGTTAGTTCGTAGAGATACTCTGTCTTGATGAAAAATGAGGAAAGGCTCTACTGCCATTAGTGCCTGTAGCTCTGAGACTCTTCTGGCTGAAGTAATTGCTAGCAGCAGGGCAGTCTTCCATGATATAAACTAAGTCAGCTGAGAAAGCTGGCTCAAAAGGTGGCAGTGTAAGTTTTTCCAGAACAAAATTTAGGTCCCAAGTTGGTGTTGGCGCTCAGTTAAATATTGTAGAATCTGAGGCATGTCCAGATGAAGGGTATTTTGGCCTTTAGCTTGGTTCCAGGCGCAAAATCTTTTCCATTTGTCTGAGTAGGCTTTCCTGGTGCTGGGCCTCCTGGCCTCCAGAATGACATCCATAACAGATTGTGAAAGAGGGGCTGGCTGGTTGCTTGCTTAGGTGATGTGCCATGCAGCCAAATTTAAGGTTTTGAGCTGGCTGTGTAGAATCTGACTGCCTTGCTGTGTGAGTAGAGGAGGAATTTGTGGTAGAATTCATGGTGGGCCCTGGACCATGTTCCTTAGTAGTGGGTACCAGTGCTGGCATGGCCAGTCCGGGGCAATGAGTAACATTCGATGTCTCTCCATCCTGACTTTCAGCAGCACCTTTGTGAGAAGGGGCAATGGAGGAAAGGCATATACAGTCAGCATTTTCCAACTGAATGAGAGTGTGTCCACTTTCCAAGCTTGATGGTGAGATGTCCTTGTGCAAAATTTTGAAAGCTGATGGTTTTGGGGGTTGGCAAACAGGTCTATGTCTGGGCGCCCCCATCTTTGAGTTATTTTAAATACTTGTGGATCCAGTTTCCACTCGTGGGGATCCATGATGTTTCTGCTTAGGTCGTCTGCCAATGTGTTTTTTTTCTAGCAGGAATTGAGCTTGTAATTGAACTTGGTAAGTCATTGCTGTGTTCCATAAGGCCATTGTTTGCCTGCATAGAGGGTAGGAGTGTGTAGGCCCTTGTTTCTTTATGTACCACGTTACTGTGGTGTTGTCTGCCCTTATTATAAGCTGTCCTGGATGTAAGAGGTCCCTGAAGGCTGTCAGAGCATTCTGTACAGCTAGCATTTCTTTTTGATTGATGTGCAGATTCCTTTGATCTGCAGTCCATATGCCTTGAAGGCACCGTCCTGCTATGTGTGCCCCCAGGCATAGTTCGATGCATCTGTTGTCATAGTTTGCCTGGCTGGGAGTAAGGTGAAATGCTGACTCTTGTTGAGGTGACATGCCTGTGACCACCATAGAAACTCCTGTTGAAGGCAGGGAATGAGAGGTATCACTGTTTCCAAGCTGTGGCCGTGTTGATTCCATACGCTTTTCAAGTACCATTGTAATTTCCTCATATGCAGTTTTGCAAATGGTATTAGTGGTATGCAAGATGCCATGAAGCCCAAGGCCTGCAGAATTTTTCTTGCAGGGAGTTGGGTTTTTGTTGCCATTATTTTGAAGTATTGAGTTAGTTGTAGCTGTTTGGAGTCAGATAAGCCACCTGGGCCGTTGTATTCAAGCTGCACCCAGGAATGTCATTTTGTGAGGGCACTAGTTTTGATTTCTTTTCGTTTACTGTGTACCCTAGGCAACTTAGAAGGTGTTTTACAAAAGTCAGATGTTGTAAGAGAATGTCTTTGCTTTCTGCTTGGATAAGGCAGTCGTAGTATGGGTATATTTGAATTCCTCTGCAGTATGCAATTACTGGAGCCAGGCATTTTGTGAAGACCCTGGGTGCAGTAGATAAGCCAAAGGGCAGTGCAGAGAATTGGTAATGGGTTGAACCTGCAATGAAACGGAGGTATCTTCTGCAATTATGTCTGATAGGGACATGCAGGTATGCCTCCTTGAGGTCCAATGTTACTAGCCAAGCTTTCTTGCCCAGCATGGGAAGAAGCTGCTGTAGTGTTAGCATCTTGAATTTTGGTACTTGCAAGAAGATGTTTAGAACTGAAAGGTCCAGAATGGGTCTCTGAGCATTGTCCTTTCTGGGGACTAGAAAGAGCCTTGAGTAAAATCCTTGGCCTTGTTCCTGTGCAGGTACCAGTTGAATGGCGCTCATGTCCATGAGAGCTGTAATTTGTTTTTGTGCCTCTGCCCATTGATTTTGTGGCAAGTTTGGTATTCCTTTTATCCTTGGCAAGGTGTGGAAATGGAATCTGTATCCTTGTGAGATTATGTTTAGGACCCATTCGTCCTTTGTGACGATGCGCCAATTGTCTATAAAAAATTCAAATTTTCCTCCCAAGGGAGCTGCCAAGAGATTTTTGCTTGGCAGCTTGAAGTGCAAGTCATTGTGTTTGTCTTCTATTAGTTTGGGACCCGTCTTCTCCTCCTTTGTGTTGCAGTGCCCCATTGGCGAGGTTTGTGCTTGTCCTCTGCCCCTTGGGTGTCTGTATTTACCCCTCTGTGGTCTGTCAGAAGCTGTAAAGGACCAGTTTTTTTGCTGGCCAATTTCTGCTGAAGCGTGGGGGTTTGTACCTGCAAGAAATCTTTGACCGTCTGCATAGATTTTGCCTTATCCTCCATTTTCTTTAAAACCTCTTCTGCTTTAACCCCAAATAAGACATCCTGCTGTAAGGGTGCATCTAGTAATTAGAAGTTATGTACTCACCATAACGTTCCATCTGAGTAGGTACTTCATTTGTCTGCAACCTGTGGGTCTCAGATCCGACCGGCAGCTTTCCAAGCTTCAAGATCCGAGCTCCTAGTGCCTCCCCTCTACCCATAATCCCCTGTCACCACCACACTACCTCAGATCGGTTTTGCTGTATCACCTGATAAACCTGTAAAACAGGTTCAGTTATTCTCAAAGAATCATAAATGATCCTAGAAACCCGATACAGGTTAGGGGGATGGCAGGGGGGGGATGGTTGCAGACAAATGAAGTACCTACTCAGATGAACGTTATGGTGAGTACATAACTTCTAAATCTGAAGTAGTTGCTTCATTTGTTCTGCAACCTGTGGGACAGAGTCCCCAGCTACCTAAACAAAAAAAAAAAAAAACCTGGGTGGCCTATGGAAGAATAATTCAGAAGCACCGCGGAGCCAAAGGACGCCCTGCTTCTAGATATCATGTCCAGCTTATAATGAGAAATAAACGTATGAGCAGAAGACCAAGTGGCTGCTGAACATATGTCGTCCAACGGCATCCTGGACCAGAAGGCTGCAGGAGTTGCGATGGACTGTGTGGAATGTGCACGAACTTTAAATGGGGTTGTTTTGCCCGATGCCTTGTAAGCCTGAGAAATACATTGACAAATCCAATTAGTGTCACTTTGGATATAGGTTTCCCCATGGATGGAGGAGCAAAGGACACAGTTGATCAGCCTTACGAACGTCTTTGGTCCTGTGCAGGTAAAAACGCAACTGTCTATGTACATCTAGTGTATGCAACATGCATTCTCCCTTATTTTGAAAATTCTTGAAAAATACTGGCAGATTGATAGTCTGATTGATAATTACCACAGATGCCACTTTTGGTAAAAAAGACGGGTTAGTCCTGAGAGACACTCTGTCATTGCGAAAAATAAGGTAGGAAGGTTTCATGCACAAAGCTTGGAGCTCTGAAACCCTTTTAGCAGAAGTTATAGCTACCAAGAATGCCGTTTTCCAGGACAGACATTTAAGAGGTACAGAAGCTGCAGGTTCAAAAGGTGGTTTAGTTAAGTCTTGCAGGACAAAGGTCAAGTCCCAAGGGGGAGTCACGGATTTCCCAGGTGGCTTGAGAAGGAAAACGCCACGCAAGAATGTCTTACACAATTTTGTAGACGCTAGGGATCCTAATCAGTCTCCCACATGAAAATGGGATATTGCTGCCAACTGTACTTTCACCGTTGATGCACTGGGGCCCCTTGTTCAAATATCATGGACAAAAAATCCAATACTGTAGGAATCTGAACAGTAAAAGGGTTGAGACCCCGGCTGTTAAGCCCAGATAGAAAATAGTTTCCACTTGCTATTATAGATTTTCCTGGTGGACGGTTTATGAGCCGCTACCAGAATAGTTTTCACTGGTGACGAGATACCGGGAGTCCTTGCCATTAGTGGAACTGGATCAACCAAGCCGCGAGCTTGAGGTTTACGTTGGGCACCCTGTTGGGTGCGAGATCAGATCTGGAATGGGATCCAGGATTAAAAGGGGAGGAGAGACTGAGACCGCAGGTATGGAAACCAGATTTGACGAGGCCAGAATGGGGCTATGAGGATAATTTTGCTCCCCAACCATGCGGCTTTCTGAATGAACTTCGCCATGAGCGGAAGCGGGGGATAAGCAGAGAGTAGACCGGGAGGCCAAGCATGAATCAGAGAGTCTCTGGGGCTCTCCCCTTCTGGGGGAAGAATTGCGAAGAACTTGCTGCATTTTGTGTTTTGGGGAGTAGCAAAGAGATCGCAGCGAGGCCAACCCCACTTGAGGAAAATCTCCTTCGCAACTTTTGGATTGAGAGACCACTCGTAAGGACTGAGAATTACTAGACTCAATTTGTCCGCCAGGATGTTGGATCGTCCCGGAATGTGCGTTGCTATCAGAAAGTGGTTGGTGGATGTCGCCCATTCCCAAACTCTCATGGCTTTTCGACAAAGGGGGTAGGATCTGGTTCCCCCTTGTTTGTTTATATACCAGACCACTGACATATTGTCAGTTTGTATTGCAATCGTTCCTAGAGGTAGAAGGTCTTGGGAGAGCCTGCAACGCTAGAAGCACCGCCCTCATCTCCAGAACATTTATGTGCAAGGCGGTCTCCGACAAGGTCCACATACCTTGGACGTTTCTGCCCAAACAATGCCCCCCCTACCCTAGGCGAGAAGCATCCGTGACGTGGCCTGGGGAGGGGGAAGCACAAAAGGTCTCCCTTGCCTGAGTTCTGGGAAGTGAAGCCACCAAAGGAGGGATTCCCTGCAAACCCTGCTCAGGGGGATGGGAGTATTCAATGGATGGTGCAACAGTGACCACTGAACTTGGGAGTGTCCACTGTAATATAAGTATCCTTAGGCGAGCAAGAGAGGCAGATGGCCGCTGCCATCGAGCCTAGTGCTCTCAGGACCAACTCCGCCGGAGCTTTGGTGCGAAGAGCCAAAATTTGGAGTGAGAGCCTGGACAGCCTGTCAGAGGTCAAGAAGGCCCGAGAAGATCGGGAATCTAGCCTGGATCCTATGAAATCTAATGCTTGCACAGGATGAAGAAAAGGACTTCGGTATGTTGACTGAAATGCCCAAACTGTCGGCAAGAGACTGAACATAGTCCCTCGCGATACAAAGTTGATGCCTGTTGGTTGCTGTGAGGAGCCAGTTGTCTAGGTACGGAAAGACCCTTATGCCCTGAAGCCTCAGGTGGGCCGCAACCACTGCCACGACTTTGGTGAACACCCTGGGGGCTGAGGTGAGTCCGAATGGAAGGACCCTGAACTGGTAATGACTGGCCCCTAGCCGGAAGCGGAGGAACCTCCTGGACAGTCTGTCCATTAGAATGTGGTAGTACGCGTCCTTGAGGTCTAGAGAGCACATCCAGTCGTTCTCCTGCATTAAGGGGAGAAAAGATTGTAGAGTGACCATCCGGAACTTTTCTTTGGGGACAAACATGTTCAGGGCGGACAAGTCTAGAATGGGCCTGAGGTCCCCCGTCTTTTTTGGCACCAAAAAGAACCTTGAGTAGTAGCCCGATCCGGATTGGTCTGGGGGGACCCGCTGGATGGCTCTTTTTTCTAACAAATTTGAAGTCTCTACGGTCGCCGCCTCTGATTGGGTGGGACATCGGGGAGGCGACCACCTGAGGGAGGACGAAATAGGAAGGGAATTTTGTAGCCTCTGGATATAATTCAGAGCACCCATCGATAGTTCGTGATGGACTCCCACATTGACAGGTGCTTCGTTAAATGCCCCCCCCCCCCCGACTGCCTCCAGAGCTGGACAGTCGTGTAAGCCCTCAGGGCTGCTGCACGGATCTCTCGGAGAAAGGCTCTCTAGACCCGAAGTTACGCGGTCCCCCTCTGCCTCTGGGCCAGCATCCACCCTGCCCCCCTCTGCCTCTGGAGGGCGCGGAGTCTGAAGCTGGATAGGATTGCTGAGACTTGCGGAACCACAGCTTCTTTTGCCCCCTCTCATTCCTTGAGAAGGAACGTTGGGGGCTCGAGAAGTGGACTCCAACAGCAGACAGAGTCTTCCCGTCCTTCTCGCTTTGGACTAGTGTATCGCGTACGGTCTTGCCAAAAAGCGAAGAGCCGTCAAAGGGTGCGTTCGCGAAGGACGCCTTGAAAGGTTCCGTGAAATTACAAAGGCGGAGCCAGGCGTGGCATCGCAAGACAACACCTGCCCCGCTGGCCCTTGCGGCTCCCTCCGTAGCACAAGACGGTAACCGCATGGACATATTTGAGATGGACTTGAGTGGCCATACGAGTCTAGAACAGTTTTGTCCTCGACCGACATGGACTCTGGTGGAGCTGCAGTGTATTCCTTGATCAAATCCCGTTGCAGCCTGATGACATGTGCCATATAATTCAGCACCCTCACAGAGAAGGTTGCTGAAGCAAAGGTCTGTTCCCTATACGGTCCAGCGCCCGGGACTCCTTGTCCGGCAGGTGGACCGTGGAACTCTCCTGGGAGAGTTCTTAGTGGCAGCAGCCACCAACATGGCATCAACTGGAGACCCTTTAGCCCAAGCCTGCCTATCTGAAGGGGGGCTAAGGATTTTATCCGGCCGGCATGGGATAGGCTCCACGGTTCCAAGCCCTGGTAGTCAGGAGATCTACCAGGGGATCTGCCGGTGGGGACACCCAGGAGGTAGATGGGCCCGCTTCAAACGCCTCCAGAAATACAGACTCATCCGAGGAAGGTTTTTGGGCAGACCCCCCCCCCCCCAATACACAACATTTCCATGAAGTCTCCAAAGGAGACATCCTCGGGGGGGGGGGGGGGTTACCTTGGGGAACCTTCCCTCTAAGTCCATATCTGTGGTGACGGACTCGGGGGGAGTCCATGTGCCTCCTTTTACACGTCCGTTTACAAGGCACCTCTTCTGTGGGACTATCAGAAGAGGGCTAGTCAACGGCCTCGTTCCTCCGAGGGAACCAACTGGAGGGTCTGAGCAGGCTGTCCCGATGGAAGGATGATGGAAGGTAGACCTGTATGCAGCGAGGGAGCGGAAGGATCCAAAGCCCGGGTCGGGGACCTGGAAGACCAACAGTACCCTCTCCACTACCTCGAACGCCGAGGGAGAACTACTCTCTTCTAGCCCCGAGAGCAGTCTCCTCGGCTCCGAGATAGGGACCGGGGTCGGAGCCGAAGCCAGAGAGGGAGGTGCTCTCCGACATAGGAGGCGCTGAAGAGGCACCCACTCCCACGGATCCGACACCCAGCCCACAGCCCCGAGAACTCTGATCCGAGATACGAGGGTATGGACGGCGTTGAGAAGGCTTGGGCCACCGGTGCCGACAAAACCCCGGCTCCGAAAGGGCCTGGATCCGAAGACTCCAAAACCCAGACCCAGGTTGAAGGAGAAATCGGGGCAAATATTGAAGCTGCACCCCCATCTGCATTTGGGTTTGCAGAAACAGACGCATCATCCTGTCCATATCGGCGTCGGAGACCTAGTAGATCTAGACGAGGTCGTAGAGGCGGGCCTGGAAGGCCGCCTCGACGACCTAGAGGGTGATTGGAGCTCCTCCGGCGAGAAGGAAGGGGATCGGAGCAGAGAAGGAGAAGGTCCGGACACCCTCGGGGGCGATTTAGCAGTGTTCGATGGCGGAGCCGAGGGATGAGGCTCGGCTCGCCTCTTATGCCGGCGCTTCTCCCTGTGCTTTTCCCTAGAAGAAGACTGAACTTCCCTCGTACTCAAGGCAACAGTGGGAGGTTGAGTCCCAGCCTGAGTCGAGGGAGTCAAGGGTGCCGAAGCTACCTGGGCAGCCTGCACCTTGGAGGAAGAGGCCTCCTCCGGGGGAAGCAATCCCGCCAGAATAAGCCTGTTCCTCCTGTCCCTCACAGCCCGGGGGTTGAAGGCTGCGCAAACCTGGCAGTCTGAACACAAATGGGCAACCCCAGACATATAACGCACTGAGTGTGGCCATCAGCTGGGGAAAAATTATGGCCACACCCAGTGCACTTAGAAAAAACAGCCGAACACACACACACTCACACGCCCAAACACCTAGGGGAGGGTTAACTGAACCAAAGCGCCAATCCCGAAAATAAAAAAGGGCAGAGAAACTCTCTCAACACACACACTTTTAAATTTGTCGAAAAATTAAGAAAAAAATCACTTCCCTGCTACTAAGCTCAGGAGCTCTTCTCAAGTTGCTTGTGATCAAGCCGTGGCAAAAACTATCTGAGGTAGTGTGGTGGTGACAGGGGATTATGGGTAGAGGGGAGGAGCTAGGAGCTCGGATCTTTAAGCTTGGGAAGCTGCCGGTCGGATCAGAGGTCGGATCAGAGACCCACAGGTTGCAGAACAAATGAAGTAACTACTTCAGATCTTTGCTTTAACATGATCAGGCAGAGTTTGCTCCTTTAACCAAGCATGCCTACGTATAACAGACCCAGTAACAGCTGCTCTACAGGAAGCTTCCAAGGAATCAAATCCACATTGTAAAGTAAGTTTGCCCACCTGTCCAGCTGCATGCAACAGATCCTGCATTTCCTTGAATTCAGACTGTTGAGGGTGCGTGCTCATCTTTTGTTTTATTTGAGACATTAGGAATTGCTGGTATTTCAGCATGTGAAATTGACAATTTAGTGCTCTCATAGCTAGAGAGCTGAGATGTAAACCTTCTTCCCCCACCTATCTAGTGCTCTGGAGTCCCTTTCAGAGAGTACAGGATTTTTAGCCATAGAAGCCTTAGCCCCTTTGGGACCCTGGGAGATGGTCTCTAGGTCAGCAACAGGGCTTTTGTAAAGGAATTTGTGCGCGTCAGGCACTCTATAATCTATCTGGTTTGGCTGGAGCAGGAGGCAGAGAATCTGGATTTAGACTAGATTCTAAGTAAACATCATCCACAATGTCTAAAACTGGAGGGATAGCAAGTGGTCTGTGCTGGGGGAGTAAAAGAAACACTTAGGAGCCTTCTCGAGTCAGAGTAGTCCTGACCTTCCCAGTGGAAATGTTTCCTCATGGTATGTAAGGTTCCCCCAAAGGAACAGTCTTCAGGGGAGAAGCTGAGGGAATGGAATCTTCAGCATCAGAATCTTCATAAGGGGGAAAGGAGTAATCCTGTTCCTCAGAGGAGCCTGAGGAAGTAGACACTATCAGAGGAGGCATAATCCTCCTCTTGTCTAGGCCTTTTGTCTGGCGGGGGGTTGGGAACCCCTGATAAAAGAAATCAAATCTTCAGCCATTTTTAAAGCATCTGTTTCTTAGGCATGGGGCCTTGAACTGGAGACTGGTTTTAGAGGAGTCTTAAGCTTAGCATAACATTTTATGGTGAGAGTAGTCTGTCTGAAGACACCTTCTGTAACCGAAGGTGTTTCCACAGCACCGGCTTCTCCTTCTGCAATGTTGTCGGTAGGGCCTAAAGAAAATGGCTGCGTCGGCCTAGAACTCTGCTTGAGAATCCAAAGCGGTCTGGGGTTCCAATTCTGCAGTAGTCAGGGGCTGCGTAGGCGGCTCACTGAAAATCGGAGAACAGGCGACCAAGCCCAGCCAAAGCCTCGGAGTCTGGCTTGGATCTAGGCTGCCCAGTCTATCTTTGCGTTTTTTTATGCACGCCGGTAGTCGGTTGCTCCGACGGCATAGTGTAATTAAATTTCCTACCAAAGTAGTGTCGTGCGAAATCAGAAATCAGAGTCGCTTTATAGTTCGCTTACTGAACCTAGCACAAAACAGACAACCAGTGACGTCGTGGTCTGGGCCTAGGCAAGGTATACAATAAGAATGAAAGTCCTTGAGGTATTTGCTTCCCACAAGAAATGCAATTGTTAACTTTTTCTGACATCAGACTGAGGCAAGAAAAGGTTCCCCAACGGGGTACTCAGCACCGCGCGGCAAGAAAGACTGAAGAAAATGGCGTCTGATGCCTCGTATATCCCTGGCGCACTGACCTCAGGGAAGAAGCGACAGCAACCGACGCCGGACCAAAGACTTTGGAATTCAGGCAGACTGCTGGACCGCCTGATGACAGGATAACCCAAGTGTGATGACTGCAGCAGGGTAACACGATGAACATCAGCTGCTCTACAAGAAGCTTCCAATGAGTCAAATCCGCATTGTAAAGTATGTTTGCCCACCTGTTCAGCTGCATGCAACAGATCCTGCATTTCTTTGAATTCAGGCAGTTCTGAATGTGTGCTCATTTTTTGTTTTAACTGAGACATTAGAAACTGTTGATATTTCAATATGTGAAACTGGCAATTTAATGCTCATAGCTAGAGTAGCTGAGGTGTACATTTTCTTGCCCCATCTATCTAGGGCTCTGGAATCCCTTTCAGAGGGCACAGGATTTTTAGCCATAGAAGCTTTAGCTCCCTTAGGACCCTGGGAAATGGTTTCTGGGTCAGCTACAGGGCTTTTATAAAGGAATTTGTGCGAGTCAGGTACTCTGTAGTATCGGTCTGGTTTGGCTGGAGCAGGAGGAAGAGAGTCTGGATTTAAACTAGACTCCAAGTAAACATCATTCACAATATCCAGAACAGGAGGGATAGCAAGAGGTCTGTGCTGGGGTAGCAAAAGGAACTCTGAGCCTTTTTAGAATCTGAGTAATCCTGGCCTTCCCAGTGGAAATGTTCCCTCATGGTATGTAAAATTTCCCCAAAGGAGTAGTCTTCAGGGGGAGATGTTGGGGGAATAGTGTCTTCAGCATCAGAATCTTCATAAGGTAGAAAAAGTGTAATCCTGTTCCTCAGAAGAACCAGAGGAGAGAGAAACCTTGTCAGAGGATGCATAATCCTCCTCTTGTCTTGGTCTTATCAGGAGGGGGATGGGAACCCCCAATAAGGGTAATCAAATCTTCAGCCATCTTAAGCATCTGTTTCTTAGGCATGGGACCTTGAACTGTAGACTGATGTACAGTTTTCTTTGGTTTTAAAGTAAAGTTTAGCATAAGATTTAATGGTGAGTGTAGTCGGTCTGAAGACCCCTTCAGAAACCAAGGGCGTTTCCGTTGCACCAGTGTCTAGTTCTGCTCCGGTGTCGGTAGAAGGCTGCGTCGGCCTAGTAGACTCCGCATGGGAATCTGCAGCTGTCTGGGGTTCCAGCTCTGCGGTAGTCAGGGGCTGCGTAGGCACCTCACTGAAAACCGGCGACAGGCCCAGCTGAGGCCGCGGTGTCTGGCTTATTCCTAGGCTGCCTGTCCTTATCCTTGCGGTTTTTTTTTATGAGTACCTGTCGTCGGCTGCTCCGACGGCATGATCCAATTAAATTTCCTACCAAAGTAAGCGAAGTCAAAAACGGCGTTTGATAGTTCGTTTATTAAACCTAGCGCAAAAGACAACCTGTGACGTCGTGGTCTGGGCCTAGGCAAGGAATACAATAGGAATGGAAGTCCTTATGAGGTATTTGCTTCCCACTAGAAATGCAATTGTTAAACTTTTTCTGACATTGGACTGAGGCAAGAAAATGTTCCCCAACGGGGTACTTAGCTTTATTGAAAACTTCGGACTGAAATTCAAATCGAAAATCTCAGGTGTCAGCCGAACGGCACTTGCGAACTGCTTCTGCTTCGGGCACTGCGCGGCAAGAAAGACAGAAGAAAATAGCGGATGCCTCTTGTATACCCCTGGCGTACTGATGTCAGGGAGGAAGTGACAGCAACAGACGCCGGACCAAGACTTTGGAATTTGGGCAGACTACAGGACCGCCTGACGGCAGGATAACCCAAGTGTGATGACTGCAGCAGGGTAACATGATGAACATTGGCTTTTCCCTGTGCTCCTGCAGCATATGCTACCAATAATTGCTCAGATTTTCTGAAAGCTTTGGTTTTGTACAAGTAAAAGCGTAACTGCCTGTGAATGTCCAAAGAATGCAGTAGTCTCTCCCCTTTATTCTGTGGTTTTGGAATAAAAGTTGGCAAGTGAATAGTTTGATTTAGAGCCACACTTGATACCACCTTTGGCATAAACGGAGGATTAGTTCTTAAAAACACCCTGTCCTGGTGGAAAATGAGGAAAGGTTCCACTACCATTAGTGCCTGTAATTCTGAAACTCTTCGTGCTGATGTTATTGCCAGTAGCAGAGTGGTTTTCCAAGAGATATATTTTAATTCTGCTGTGATAGCGGGCTCAAAAGGAGGTAAAGTTAATTTTTCCAAAACAAAGTTGAGGTCCCAAGTTGGAGTAGGTGCTCTACGGGGCGGTCTTATGTTTTTAGCCCCCCTGAGGTACTGTTTTAGCAAAGGATGAGAAAATTGGTGGATCCGTGTTGTAATGAGCAGACACGGCAGAGGCGTGAATCTTGATAGATGAAAAGGAGAGGCCCTTGTCCAGCATCTCAGTTAAATATTGTAGTATCTGAGGAATGTTTGGGACAAGAGGGTCAAGGCTGTGAGCCTGGTTCCAGGCACAGAATCTCTTCCATTTATCCGAATAAGCTTTCCTGGTACTAGGCCTTCTGACCTCCAGAATGACATCCATAACCGCTTTGGAGAAAGGCATTGCTTGCTTGACTAAGGAATTTTCCATGCAGCTAGGTTTAAGGTCTTTAGCTGGCTGTGAAGTATCTGATTGTTGTGCTGAGTCAGCAGATGTGGGATTTGAGGCAAAATCCAGGGTGGTTCTTGTGCTAAGTTCTTTAAGATTGGGTACCAGTGTTGGCGTGGCCAGTCTGGTGCAATCAGGATCATCTTTGGTTCTTCTTGCCTGGCTTTTACGAGTACCTTTGGAAGGAGAAGTAGAGGAGAGAAAGCGTATAACTTGTAGGTTTTTCCAGCTGAATGAGAGGGCATCCACTTTCCATGCTTGTGCAGAATTTCTGTAGCTGGCAATTCATTGGGGATACAAACAGATCTATGTCCGGGCTCCACCATTTCTGTGTTATTCTGAATTTGTGGATTCAATTCCCATTCATGGGGATCCATGATGTTTCTGCTTAAGTCGCCTGCCAGCATGTTTTTCTCTCCTGGCAGGAATTGTGCTTGCAGATGGACTTTGTAGTCTAGAGCTGTGTTCCACAAGGTCATGGCTTGTCTGCAGAGGGGGTAGGAGTGTGCCCCCTTGTTTGTTTATGTACCACATAACTGTGGTGTTGTCTGTCTTTAGTAATAGTTGTCCTGGATGCAGCAGGTCCTTGAAAGCTATAAGTGCATTTTGTACAGCTGGCATCTCTTTTTGATTGATGTGAAGACGCCTTTGTTCTGTGGGCCACTCGGCCTGAATACATTTTCATGCCATGTGTGCTCCCCAGGCGTAATTCGATGCATCTGTTGTCAGTGTTTGCCTGGCTGTGGGTCGAGTGAAAAGGCTGTCCCTTGAGGTGACAAGCTTGAACCCACCATCGAAACTCCTGTTGAAGGCAAGGAATTAGTGGTATAACGGTTTCCAAACTTTGACAGTGTTGAGACCATACACTCTTTAGGTACCATTGTAGTTTCCCTCATATGCAGTCTGACATATGGAATTAGTAGTATGCAATATGCCATGTAACCAAAGGCCTGCAGAATTTTTCTTGCAGGGAGTTGGGTCTTTGTTGCCATCAATTGAAAGTATTGAGTCAGTTGTCCTTGCTTGTCTGGCATGAGATAAGCCGTCTGGGCCATTGCGTTCAAGCTGGCACCCAGGAATGTTATCTCTTGTGAGGGCACTAGTTCTGATTTCTTTTCGTTTACTGTGTACCCCAGGCAACTTTTTTACGAACGCCAGATGGTTTAGAAAAATGTCCTTTTACGAACGCCAGATGGTTTAGAAAAATGTCCTTGCTCTCCTCTTGAATCACAGTCGTCCAGGTACAGATAAATTTGAATTCCTTTCTGTCTGCAAAATGCAATTACTGGTGCCAGGCACTTTGTGAAGACCCTGGGCGCAGTAGATGCCAAAGGGCAGTGCAGAGAATTGATAGTGCATTGAACCAGCTATGAATCTGAGGCATCTTCTGCAGTTTTGTCTGATAGGGACATGCAGGTATGCCTCCTTGAGGTCCAAGGTCACGAGCCAAGCTTTCTTGCCCAGCATGGGAAGAAGCTGCTGTAGTGTCAACATTCTGAATTTCGGAACATCCAGGTAAGTGTTTAGAGAAGAAAGATCCAGAATGGGCCTCCAAGCTTTGTCCTTTCTGGGAACTAGAAAGAGTCTTGAGTAAAATCCTTGTCCTTGCTCCTGTGGTGGTACCTTTTGAATAGCTTTCATGTCCATGAGTGCTGTAATTTGTTTTTGAGCCTCTGCCCACTGATTTGGTGGCAGATTTGGCATTCCTTTTAACCTTGGCAAGAGTGTGAAAGTGGAACCTGTAACCTTGAGATACAATGTTGAGAACCCATTTGTCTTTGGTGATCCAATGCCAATTGTGATAGAAAAGTGCCAGTTTTCCTCCTAAGGGGGCTGCCAAGAGAGCTGATTAGTCTTCCCCTTCCTTCTGGCCTGGTGCGCCCCATTGTCTAGGCCTGTAAGGACCTTGTGGTTGACCTACCTCTTGGACGTCTGTATCTGCCCCTTTGAGGTCTAACTGGAAAGGACCAATTCTTTGTTGGCCAATTTCTGCTAAATCGAAGCTGAACCTGTAAGAAATCCTTCACTGTTTGCATAGATTTTGCCTTATCCTCCATCTTCTTTAATACCTCTTCTGCTTTAACTCCAAACACATCCCACTGCAAAGGTGCATCCAATAATTTTGCTTTAACATGATCTGGTAACGTATGTTCTTTTAACCAAGCATGACTTCTAATGACAGAGCCTGTAACTGCTGCTCTACAGGAGGCCTCTAAAGAATCAAAACCACATTGCAAAGTATGTTTTCCCACTTGTTCAGCTGCATGCAATAAATCCTGCATTTCTTTAAAATTAGGAAGATCTGAATCTGGAAGCATTTTTTGTTTCAACTGAGACATCAAAAATTGCTGATATTTTAGCATGTGAAACTGGCAATTTAAGGCTGTCATTGCTAAAGTTGCAGACGTATATACTTTCTTTCCCCATCTGTTTAACGCTCTGGAATCTCTGTCAGAGGGAACTGGGTTTTTTGCGGATGAGGCCTTAATCCCTTTGGGTCCCTGAGAAATAGTTTCAGGGTCAGCAACAGGGCTTTTATACAGAAACTGGTGCGAGTCAGGGACTCTAATATCTGTCAGGTTTACCTGGGGCTGGAGGTAAGGAGTCAGGATTTAAGATGGATTCAGTATACACATCATCCACAATATCCAACACTGGAATAGCAAGGGGTCTGTATTGAGGTAATAAAAGGAAGTCTCTGAGCCTTTTCTTGGCTTCTGAGTAATCCTGGCCTTCCCAATGGAAATGCTCCCTCATGGTATGTAAGGTTTCCCCCAAAGGAGTAGTTCTCAGACGGAGAGGCTGATGGAATTGATTCCTCAGCATCAGAATCCTCATAAGGGAGTAAAGAATATCCTAGGTCTGAGGATGAATCTGAAGAAATGGACACCTGGTCGGATGAGTCAGTCTGCATCCTGTCTGGGCCTTTTATCAGGAGGGGGATGGGACCCCCCTAATCAGGGTGATAAGGTCTTCAGCCATTTTGAGCATTTGTTTCTTAGGCATGGAGGCCTGTCCTGGAGAATGCTGCATTTGTTTCTTAAGGGAGGCTTAGACTTAGCAGAGGGTTTAATGCTTAACTGAGGAGGTCTGAAAACACCCTCTGAAGCTGTGGATTTGCTCAGCTACTTCGGTTCCCTCTGAAGGATTAGTTTCGGTAGGCTGAAAAACTTGTGTCTGAAGGCCCAGCCACCTCCACGAGGGAATCTGAGGCGGCCTGTGGTTCTGCAGAAGCAGTCATCAGGGTATTCCGGTCGTCGGAAGTTCAGACGGCATGGTGTAATTGAATTTTCTGCCAAAATAATGTCGGGCAAAATTAAACAGACGTTTAATAGTGCGCTTGTTAAACCTAGCACAAAAAGTACAGTTTTGTACCTACCATAAATGTAGATGTTAGAGTGTACACCCTGCTGCAGTCATCACACTTGGGTTATCCTGTAGTCAGGTGGTCCCGCAGTCAGTCGGAATTCCAAAGTCTTGGTCCGGCGTCGGTTGATGTCGCTTCTTCCCTGACGTCACTGCGCCAGGGGGTATAATAATGCATCAGACGCCATTTTCTTCAGTTTCTCACCCCAGATGTCAGGTGCCCCCAAAAAGGTGGTCAAATTAGTACCAAACTAAGAATCCCAAAGCTACGGATGGGTGGAGGAGTCCTAGAGGGTTAGAGGAGAATAGAAGGCCCTGCAGAACTGCAGTGGCGAAGGCAGCCCTAGTCTTAAGAGTAAAGAGGTAAGTGATAGTGTTTGGTAAAGGTGTGCACTGAACTCAAGTTAAACTTCCAAAATCTCCTTGGTTGAACCCCCCTGAGGAAGGCTGTAGATGTAGCGGTTGCCCTGGTAGATTGGGGCCTAATGGTAGCAGGAACTGGTTTTCCATTATGGGTATAGCAAAAACGAATGCAATGTCCTATCCATTTGGAAATGGTTTGTTTTGATATAGCCTTCCCTTGTGAAGCTGTAGCATAGGATACAAAGAGTTGGTCAGATTTTCTGAAAGCCTTAGTTTTATCCAAATAGTAACGAGGTTGCCTGTGAATGTCCAAGGAATGCAGGAGTCTTTCTCCTTTGTTCTGTGGATTTGGGAAAAAGGTGGGTAAGTGGATGGTTTGATTTAAAGCCACACTGGAAACCACTTTAGGCATGAAGGAAGGATTAGTTCATAGAGAAACTCTGTCTTGATGGAAAATGAGGAAGGGTTCCACTGCCATTAGTGCCTGCAGCTCTGAGACTCTTCTAGCTGAAGTTATTGCTAGCAGCAGGGCAGTCTTCCATGATGGGAACTGTAGATCTGCAGAGAAAGCTGGTTCAAAAGGAGGTAGCGTGAGTTTTTCCAGAACAAAAGTTGAGGTCCCATGTTGGTGTAGGTGCTCTCCTGGGGGGCCTAATGTTTTTTGCCCCTCTGAGGAACTGCCTTAGACAGTCCTTTGTGCAACATCTCAGTTAAATACTGTAGTATGTGAGGCACGTGAGGCGGAATTGTGTCTTGGCCTTTAGTTTGGTTCCAGGCACAAAACCTTTTCCATTTGTCCGAATAAGCCTTCCTGCTGCTGGGCCTCCTAGCTTCTAGAATAACATCCATAACTGCTTGGGAAAGAGGAGCTGGCTGGATGCTTAGTTGATTTGCCATGCAGCCAGGTTTAAGGTTTTGAGCTAGCTGTGAAGAATCAGATTGTTTTGCTGTGTGAGCAAATGGGTAATTTGTGGTAAAATCCAAGGTGGGCCCTGGGCCATATTCCTCAATAGCGGGTACCAGTGCTGGCGTGGCCAGTCTGGGGCTATGAGTATCAGTCGTGGTCTCTCCTTCCTGACATTTAGAAGCACCCTTGTGAGGAGAGGCAATGGAGGGAAGGCATATACTGTCAGGTTTTTCCAGCTGAATGAGAATGCGTCCACTTTCCAAGCTTGATGGTGAAGCGTCCTTGTACAAAATTTTGTTAGTTGACAGTTTTGAGGGCTGGCAAACAGGTCTATGTCTGGAAGGCCCCATTTTTGAGTTATCATTGCAAATACTTGTGGATCCAGTTTCCACTCGTGGGGATCCATGATGTTTCTGCTGAGGTAGTCTGCCAATGTGTTCTTCTTTCCTGGCAGGAATTGAGCTTGTAACTGAACTTGGTAAGCCAGAGCTGTGTTCCATAAGGTCATTGCTTGCCTGCATAGAGGATAGGAGTGTGTACCCCCTTGTTTATGTACCACATTACTGTGGTGTTGTCCGCCCTTATTGTAAGTTGTCCTGGATGTAATAGATTCTTGAAGGCTGTCAGAGCATTCTGTACAGCTAGCATCTCTTTGATTGATGTGCAGATTCCTTTGATCTGCAGTCCATACGCCTTGAACGCACTGTCCTGCCATGTGTGCCCTCCAGGCATAGTCCGAAGCATCTGTTGTCATAGTTTGCCTGGCTGGGGGCAAGGTGAAAGGCTGACCCTTGTTGAGGGGACATGCCTGTGACCACCATAGAAACTCCTGTTGTAGGCAGGGAATGAGAGCTATCATTGTGTGTCCAAGCTGTGGCTGTGTTGAGACCATACGCTTTTTAGGTACCACTAATTTCCTCATATGCAGCTTTGCAAATGGTATTAGTAGTATATAAGATGCCATGAAGCCCAAGGCCTGCAGAATTTTTCTTGCAGGTAGTTGGGTCTTTGTTGCCATTGTTTTGAAATATTGAGTCAGTTGTATTTGTTTGTCTGGCGTCAGATAAGCCTTCTGGGCCGTTGTATTCAAGCTGGCACCCAGGAATGTCATATTTTGTGAGGGTACGAGTTTTGATTTCTTTTCATTTACTGTGTACCCCAAGCAACTTAGAAGATGTTTTACAAAAGCCAGATGTTGTAAGAGGATGTCCTTGCTTTCTGCTTGGATGAGGCAGTTGTCCAGGTATGGGTATATTGGAATTCCTCTTTGTCTGCAGTATGCAATTACTGGAGCCAGGCATTTTGTGAAGACACTGGGCGCAGTAGATAAGCCAAAAGGCAGTGCAGAGAATTGGTAATGGGTAGAACCTGCAATGAAACGGAGGGATCTTCTGCAATTTTGTCTGATAGGGACATTTTATTTATTTATTTTACATTTGTTGACCGGGATAGTCCGACTGGATGCATGTCCATTTTCAGCGGAGGCCCGGGGAGAAAAGCTCCAAGGGTAAGCAGATACAGCATTACATAATACCAGCATTACATATTACAAACAGATTATTTACAGAGATTACATAAGTAAGCAAGTTAAACAAGTTCCACAGGTTAAAGTTAGTCCTGAGCACAAGTCAGGATTAAATTAAATTACACAGTAAACTGGTCAACAGATTTTTACACATTCGAGTTAGCCAGGCTTGATACATTGACATAGCCAGTGAAGTGACAAATGTTGTTTGAGTCTAGTTTTAAATTGACCTAAGGTGGAAAGTAAGGTCAGCTGGAAGTGAGTTCCAGGATCTACTTACAGAGTTTGCAAAGAGAGAATCACCGGCTGTGTTAATTTTGCTAGTCTGAATTAGTAGTTTTGTTAGAGGATCAAAGCGGTCTAGGATTGTTATAGGGGGTGATAATATTTTTAAGTGCAGGAGTATTGTCCGGATTAGAGGATTTTATAGGCCATAATCAGTTGGTTATACTGATTAGGCTAGGTAGTTCAAGCCAACCAAGCTGATTTAGATTGATGCAATGATGTGTCCTAAAAGGCAGCCCAGTGGCAAACCTGGCAATGTGGTTGTAGCAAATTGAGAGTTTAAGGACAGTCTTGTTCAAATTCGAGAGGGATGCATACAGAAGGGTTGAAAGAAGGTGAGAGCGAGCTATGGCAATTTTAGCTGGAGGGGTTAGGAAGGCTTTTATTCTGTAAAGTGACCCTAGTTTTTTATTGATGGTTTTGATAGTTTGGTTAACATGTAGGTCAAATTTGAGATGGTCTATGATGACACCTAATAGTTTTGTAGATGGGTCAGGGGAGATTATTGTGCCATCTTTTGATTTTATGGTAAAAGTGATAGCGGTAGACCTACGTGTTGGTGAAAATAACAGCATTTTAGTTTTTTGGGATTTAAGATCAGACTATGTTCAGAAAGCCAGTTTTCTATTGTATTAAAGGTGGTCTGGGTAGCTGACCATAACTCTACTGGAGATGTGGCTGAGCAAATCAGAGTAGAGTCATCAGCATATTGGATACAGCTGACTTTTGGGATGACAGTATAAAGGTCGTTAATGAAGATGGAGAACAGCAAGGGCCCTAGTATAGAGCCTTGTGGTACTCCGAGGGTGTTAGGTAGAAGGTTAGAGAGTTTGTTCTGCCAGAGGACAGCCTGCTGTCGACCATTCAGGTAGGATTGAAACCATTGGAGGGCTCCAGTATCTAGACGGAATGTTTGCAGGGTGTGGATTAAAAGTTGATCAACCATATCGAATGCCTTGGAAAGATCCAAAAAGAGGGCTGAGGATATATAATTATTGTTGCGATTATGGTGGCTAGGAGGGCTGAAGTAGTGCTGTGATGAGGACAGAAGCCATGCTGAGTGTCTGCCATAAGGCGATTTTGGATTAGGTGGTGCATGAATGGTCTATAAATACATTTTTCCATAATCTTTGCAAGTGGAGAGAGTATAGCTATTGGCCTATAATTGGAGAATTCAGTAGAGCTGCCTCCTTTGTGAAGTGGGATTACATAAAATATTTTCCAGATGGTGGGAATTTTAGCTTGTACTATGGTTCGATTGATTAGTATTGAAACGGGGTAAGCAATAGCATCAACTGATTTTTGTAGGTACTCGGCAGGGAGTTGATGAGCAGAAAGTGTAGTGGGTTTTAATTTTTTGATCAAGGTACGGATAAGTGAAGTGGCGACTGGTTGGAAGTTGAACGCAAGTAGGTTTCTAGGGGTGCTACTTTCAGGACCAGGGGAGCTAGGAGGTAGTTGGCTAGCTAGGACTTGAATTGTCTCAGTAAAGAATTGGTTAAAACTATCAGAAACATCTTCAGGGGTTTTATCAATAGTAGCAGCAGGGATTGGGGTTGAAGTTTGTCCAGGATTTAGTAGATTATTTAAACTTGCCCAAAACTTCTGAGGGTTATTTTGATTTACTGTCTGTAAATTACAGTAGTATTGTTTTTTTGTCTTGTAAAATTGATTTTTTGGTTTCGTTCCTGGATTGCCTGTATTTAATGTGATCTTGAGGGTCTTTAGAAGAACGCCATAAAGCCCATGCTTTGTTTCTAAGGGTAATTTTGAGTTTAGACTCTATAGAAAGCCATGGTGCAGTTTTTGCCTTTGTTCTCTTTGAACGAACAGGTGCATGCAAATCAAGGATCTCAAGGAATTTGTTGTTAAAGTATGCTACTGCTTCCTCTAAGGGGAGGTGTTTTAGAATAGACCAATTACACGAGTTTAGTTCTTGTTGGAATTTGGCAGGGTCAAAGTTTTTATTGTTTCTAACCTTTCTGAGTAAGGGTTGTTGGGAATTAATGGTTTTGTGCTTAATTACATATGTGAGAAGGTGATCGCTTAGGCCATTAAGGAGGGTACCAGAGGTGTACAGTTGGGGGTGACTGTTTATGAGTACCCAGTCAAGTACACTTTCTTTTTGGTTGGGTTTACCTATCCTGGTAGGGGTGGATATGATTTGTGTAAATGCATGCAGGTTAATATGGGTGGTTGGGGATTCTAAGGAACAGGTGCCCCAGTCTATGTTAAAGTCTCCAAGTAGTAGGGTTTCTTGGGGGTAGTGACATAACCAGTGCAGGATATCTTCAAATGTAGACATAGTTACCTGGGGGAATGTACATACAGATATTAATACATTTATTTTTATTAAGTTGCAATTTGGTGGCAAGAATCTCAGAGTTATTAATCTGAGGAGGTTGTATTACATCTATGGTGACATTCAACTCAGATTTATAGAGTACAGCTACCCCACCCCCCTTCCTCGAAGCACAATCCAGCCTGTGTATGTTGTACCCAGGTGGTAACACTTCATTGTCTTTAGTGTTAGGTTTTAACCAGGTTTCAGATAAACAGAGAATCTCAGGGGAGTGGACATCCAGAAGTGCATGCAATTCATGTACCTTGTTATTAATGCTTCTAATATTGAGATAACAGACTAGGAGAGTTAGTTGGCCTATAAATTGTAGGTTTGTAGCTTAGATTACAAGTAGAGGGGGTGTGTGTATCTGAAGTGAGTGGGCCAGGGTTGGGGTGAATATCACCACCAAGTATTAGGTTGAGTCCATACTTGGTGATGAACTTCAGGAATTTGTTTATTAGTTTGTGGTAGTGTTTGGATCTAGAGCTAATGTGCCTGGGGTTGAGATGTTGATAGACTGAACAAGATGTTGGATAGGATCTGGTACTGTAAGTATGGTTGAAGGTGGAAGGATTTACAGCTGGGGTGATAGTATGGCCTTTTGGGACCTGAAATCCCGTAAGAAACTGTTTTTCATACAAGGTAAGGAGATATGGTGTGAACAAGAGGGGTAGTAAAGAGGAGTATATCATTATATGCGATTCAGCTAGTGAGTGAAGGAACTGTTTTACCTGGTGATGCAACACCAGAAGATAGAGTGGTGAGGTAAAGGTACTGGAAGGGGGGATGGGAGAATGCCAGATGAAAGCTAATAGGTGCTATTAAATGTAGGTAGTAGAATAGGGGTGGGTGGAATTATCCCAGATGAAAGCAGATAGGATCTAGAAAGTGGGGGAGTGGCTACAGTACTATAAATTTAGAGGTACTGGGGGCGGGAGGGAATTGGGGGCAGGGAGGGGAGCGGAGAGCCCGAGCGTAGCGGGGCTATTGCAGTTTACAAGGTTTCCTAAGGTGTCCTAAAGCTATAAGGTAAGTATGATATGCTTAAGCTATAAGGTAAGACATGCAGGTATGAGGTCCAACGTAACTAGCCATGCTTCCTTGCCAAACATGGGAAGTAAGCGACTGTAGTGCTAGCATCTTGAATTTGGGTACTTGTAAGAAGGTGTTTAGAATTGAAAGGTCCAGAATTGGAGTAAAATCCTTGGCCTTCTCTTGAGTAGGTACCAGTTGAATGGCTCTCCTGCTCAGGAGAGCTGTAATTTGTTTTTGTGCCTCTGCCCATTGATTTTGTGGCAGGTTTGGCATTCCTCTTTTCATTGGCAAGGTGTGAAAATGGAATCTGTATCCTCGTGAAATTATGTCTAGGACCCATTTGTCCTTTGTGATAATGTGCCAGTTGTCCGAAAAAAGTGCGAGTTTTCCTCTCAAGGGGGCTGCTAAGAGATTGTTGCTTGGCCAGATGAGGCGCAAGCCATTGAGTTTGCCTTCTGGTAGTTTGGGACCAGTCTTCTCCTCCCTTCTGTGTTGCAGTGCCCCATTGGCGAGGTTTGTACTGGGCTTGAGGTTGTCCTCTGCCTCTTGGACGTCTGCATTTACCCCTCTGTGGTCTGTCAGTAGCTGGAAAGGACCAATTTTTTGTTGGCCAATTTCTGCTGAAGCGACGGGGCTGTACCTGTAGGAAATGTTGGACTGTCTGCATGGATTTAGCCTTATCCTCCATTTGACTTCTTCTGCTTTAACTCCAAAAAGAACATCCTGCTGTAAGGGAGCATCTAGAAGCTTTGCTTTAACAAGATCAGGCAGAGTTTGTTCCTTTAACCAAGCATGCCTACGTACAACAGACCCAGTGACAGCTGCTCTGCAGGAAGCTTCTAAAGAATCAAACCCACATTGTAAAGTACGTTTGCTCACCTGTTCAGTTGCGTGCAACAGATCCTGCATTTCTTTCAATTCAGACTGTTGAGGGAGTGTGCTAATTCTTTTAACTGAGATATAAGAAATTGCTGATACTTTAACATGTGAAATTGGCAATTTAGTGCCCTCATAGCTAAAGTGGCTGAGGTGTAAACCTTTTTCCCCCACCTGTCTAGTGCTCTGGAGACCCTTTCAGAGGGTACAAGATTTTTTGCCAGAGAAGCCTTAGCCCCTTTGGGACCCTGGGAGATGGTCTCTGGATCAGCAACAGGGCTTTTATAAAGAAATGTGTGGGAATCCGGCACTCTACAGTATCTGTCAGGTTTGGCCGGAGCAGGAGGCAGAGAGTCTGGGTTCAAACTGGATTCTAAGTAAACATCATCCACAATGTCTAAAACTGGGGGGATGGCAAGTGGTCTGTGTTGGGGGAGTAAAAAAACTGAGCCTTTTCTTTGAGTCAGAGTAGTCCTGACCTTCCCAGTGAAAGTGTTCCCTCAGTGTGCAAAGTTTCCCCAAAGGAGTAGTCTTCAGGAGGAGAAGCTGAGGGAATGGAATCCTCAGCATCAGAATCTTCATAAGGGGAGGAGGAGTAATCCTGGTCCTCTGAGGAGCCTGAGGAAATGGACACTTGTTCAGAGGATGCATAATCTTCCGCTTGTCTAGGCCTTTTGTCAGGAGGGGGTTGGGAACCCCTGATTAAAGGAATCAAATCTTCAGCCATTTTGAGCATCTGTTTCTTAGGCATGGGGCCTTGAACAGGGGACTGAAGTGCAGTCTTTTTAGGTTTAATAGGAGTCTTCGTCTTAGGGTACGTTTTAATGGTGAGCGTCGGTCTGAAGACACCTTCAGAAACCGATGGAGTTTATGCAGCACCGATATCTTTCAGCGGTGTCGTCGGTAGGGGCTGTACAAAATGCTGCGTCGGCCTGATACTTTCCGCCAAAAGTTCCGAAGCGGTCTCGGGTTCCAGATCTGCGGTAGTCAGGGGCTGCGTCGGAGCCTCACTGAAGACCGGAGACCGTACCAGCCGAGGCCTCGGAGTCTGGCTTGGGTCTAGGCTGCCTGTTCTTATTGCGTTTTTTGTGCACACCGGTAGTCTGTTGCTCCGACGGCATGGTGTAGTTCTACCGAAGTAGTGCCGTGCGAAATCAAAGCGTTTTTTTATAGTACGCTTATTAAACCTAGCACAAAAACGACAACTAGTGAAGTCGTGTTCTGGGCCTAGGCAAGGTATGCAATAAGAATGAAAATCCTTGAGGTATTTGCTTCCCATAAGAAATACAATTGTTAACTTTTTCTGACATCTGTCGGAGACAAGAAAAGTTCCCCCAACGGGGTACTCAGCTTTATTGAAGACTTAAGTCTGAAATTAGAGTTCGAAAATCTCAGGAGTCGGCCGACCGGCACTTGCGAACTGCTTCTGCTTCGGGCACCGCACGGCAAGAAAGACTGAAGAAAATGGCGTCGGATGCAGTATTTATACCCCTGGCGCACGGATGTCAGGGAAGAAGCGACAGCAACCGACACCGGACCAAGACCTTGGAATTCCGGCCGACTGCGGGACCGCTTGACGACAGGATAACCCAAGTGTGATGACTGCAGCAGGGTAACACGAACATCAGACCACCAGTGACGTCGTGGTCTGGGCCTAGGCATGGGATACAATAGGAATGAAAATCCTTATGAGGTATTTGCTTCCCACAAGAAATACAGTTATTGACTTTTACTGACATCAGTCTGAGGCAAGAAAAAAAAAAAAGTTTCCCCAACGGGGTACTTAGCTTTGTAGAAGACTTCGGTTCTGGAATCTGAATGAAAATCTCAGGAGTAGGTCGACCGGCACTTGCAAACTGCTTTTCCTTCGGGCACTGTGTGGCAAGAAAGACTGGGGAAAATGGAGTCAGCTGCATCTTGTATACCCCTGTCGCACTGACGTCAGGGAGGAGGCGACAGCAACAGACACCGGCCAAGACTTTGGAACTCAGGCTGACTGGGGAACCGCCTGACGGCAGGATAACCCAAGTGTAATGACTGCAGCAGTGTAACACGAACATCTGCAGTGGCAAAGTCTGCTCTGGATTTAGAGTAAAAGAGGCAAATGATAATGCTTTTTAAAGGTGTGAACAGAACTCCAAGTAGCAGCCTCTAGAATGTCTTTGGTTGGTACTCCCCAAGTAGCTGCAGCTCTGGTGGAATGAGACCCAATGCCCTTGGGCACAGGTTTACCATGGTGTAAGTAGCAGAAACGGATGGAGTGGCTTATCCACTTTGAAACTGTCTGCTATGAAATAGCCTTGCCCTCTGATCCTGCAGCATATGTCACTAGTAATTGCTCAGTTTTTCTTAGAGCTTTAATCCTGCTTAAGTAGCATCTTAGCTGTCTGTACAGCCAAGTAATGCAGAATTCTCTCCCCCTTGTTCTGTGGATTTGGATAAAAGGTTGGCAGATTAATTGTTTGGTTAAGAACCACACTGGAAACCACCTTAGGCATAAAAAGTACAGTTGTGTACACCTACCATAAATGTAGATGTTCAAGTGTCTTCACTGTTGCAGTCATAACTGTAGGGTGCTCCTGCCGGCAGGCAGCCCGAGGTCGGCCAGAATCCCAAAGTCTGGGTCCGGCGTCGGCTGTAAAAGCCAGTATCCTGACGTCAGTACGCCTTGGTACATAGCCCTCAGCCGATGCCATCTTCTCCAGCCTTTCTTGCCCTAGATGTCAGAATACCTCCAATAAATCAAAAATGAATCCAACAAAGGAAACACAAATACACCACAAAAAGGAAAAGAGGGGATAGGAGGGAGGGAAACCCCGACTGCAACAGTGAAGACACTAACATCTACATTTATGGTAGGTGTACACAACTGTACTATGTTCTTCGTGTTTCACTGTTGCAGTCATAACTGTAGGGTGGAATCCCAAAGCAGTGTAGAGAGGGAGGAGGCTTTAGATAGAAGGGGAGGCAAGAATACCTTGCAAGACAGCAGAGGCAAAGCCTGCCCTAGACTTAGAAAACAAAGGGAGATTGTAGTGCTTGGAAAAAGTATGCACTGAACTCCAAGTGGCAGCTTCCAAGATATCCTTGGTAGGTACTCCTCTGAGAAAAGCTGTAGAAGTAGCAGCTGCTCTAGTAGAATGACTTCTAATGGTTCCAGGAAACTGTTTACCATGATGAGTGTAACAAAATCTGATCCCATAAGCAATCCATTTGGAAATTGTTTGTTTAGAAATAGGTTTTCCAAGTGAACTGGAGGCAAAGGAAACAAACAGTTGGTTAGACTTTCTGAAATCTTTAGTCTTGTCCAAGTAAAATCTTAACTGCCTGTGCACATCCAATGAATGCAAAATCCTTTCCCCTTTATTTTGAGGATTTGGAAAGAAAGTAGGAAGGTGAATTGTCTGATTCAAGGCCACTTTCAAATCACCTTAGGCATGAAAGTAGGATTGGTCCTCAAGGATACTCTGTCCTGATGGAAAATAAGGTAAGGTTCCACAGCCATAAGAGCTTGCAACTCTGAGACCCTTCTGGCAGAGGTCAAAGCTAACAAAAGAACAGTCTTCCAAGATAGAAACTTAATATCTGAAGAAGCAGCAGGCTCAAAAGGAGGCAAAGTAAGTTTTTCTAAAACATAATTAAGATCCCAGGCAGGGACCGGAGGGGTCCTTGGAGGCCGCAAATTCTTAGCCCCCCTCAAAAACTGCTTCACCAAAGGATGTGAAAAAACAGGAGGATCAGAACTGAAATGCACAGAGATAGCAGAAGCATGAACTTAATGGAAGAAAATGAAAGTCCCTTAGATAAAAGCTCCGAAAGGTAAAGCAAAATAGAGGAGAGATCAGGAACCTGAGGATCAGAACCTCGGTCCTGCATCCAAATAGAAAACCTCTTCCATTTAGAGGCATAAGACTTCCTAGTGCTAGGCCGTCTAGCTTCCAAAAGAACATCCAAAACTTGTTTGGGAAGACTAGAGGCAATCAAATTCCTTTGAAGAGCCAAGCTGCCAAGCAAAGGGTCTTGAGGTTGGAATGTAGCAACTGACCCTGATGCTGGGACAGAAGCGAAGGGTTCAGTGGAAGAATCCAAGGAGGCCCCGAGAACAGGAGTTTTAGAGTCGGATACCAAAACTGTCGAGGCCAATTTGGAGCAATCAAGATGAGGAACTTGGGCTTGTCCTGCTTTATCTTCAGTAGTACCCGAGGCAGTAGAGGAAGAGGGAAGGCATATGCAGACAGACTTCTCCAACTGAAAGACAGGGCATCCACTCTCCATGCTGTTTTGTGGAAGGACCTGGTGCAAAAGCGAGGCAGCTGATTGAGATGGGATGCGAACAGATCTATCTGGGGACATCCCCAAACTGCAGTAATCCTTTTGAACAAGTTGGTGTCTAGCATCCATTCGTGAGGATCTGAAATGTTTCTGCTCAGGCTGTCTGCTAAAAGATTTTGTTTCCCTGGAATGAATTGAGCCTGGAGATGCAGATTCAAATTTAGAGCTGTGTCCCATAAACTCATAGCCAGTCTGCAAAGGGGGTAAGAATGAGATCCCCCCTGCTTGTTGATGTACCACATGACCGTGGTGTTGTCTGTGCGAATTAGCAGAGGCCCTGGTAGTAAAAGGTGCTTGAAGGCCAAAAGGGCATTTTGAACTGCCAACATCTCCTTCAGATTGATGTGCCAGTGAAGATGGTCCTTTGTCCAGGTTCCTTGCTGGCAATTGTCTAGAAAATGTGCTCCCCAAGCATAATCCGAGGCGTCCGAGGTTAGGATTTGAGTAGGTTGAGGGAGACGAAAAGGTTTTCCTTAGTTTAAAATGCATGCCCTGGACCACCAGAGGAATTCCTTCTGGAGGCAGGGGATCAGAGGAATCAGAATATCCAGATCGTGATAATGCTGTGACCATACACTTTTCAGATACCATTGAAGCTTTCTCATGTGAAGCCTTGCGTTTGGAATAAACAGAATGCAGGAAGCCATGTAGCCCAGAGCCTGCAGGAATTTCCTTGCAGTGAGCTGAGATAGAGTTGCCAAGGTGTTGAAAGTAGAAGCCAGCTGAGTTTGTTTTTCTGGAGTGAGGTAGGCCCTTTGTAAGGTTGTGTTAAAGAGGGCTCCCAAGAATACCATTTGTTGAGAAGGGATTAAATGTGACTTTTATGTTCACTGAGAATCCCAGTAAGAGGAGAAGACGTTGAACGAAGTCTAGGTGTTGAAGCAGAAGATCTTTGCTGTCTGCCTGAATAAGGCAGTCGTCCAAATAGGGGTAAATCTGAATCCCCTGAAGTCTGCAGTAAGCCACTACTGGTGCCAGGCACTTGGTGAAGACTCTGGGCGCAGTAGATAAACCAAAGGGCAGAACAGAGAATTGAAAGTGCCTCGAACCTGCCTTGAACCTGAGGAATTTCCTGCGTTCTTGTCTGATAGGGATATGCAAATAGGCTTCCTTTAAGTCCAATGTTACCATCCAGGCGTCCTGAGAGAGCATTGGAAGTAACTGTTGCAGAGTGAGCATCTTGAACTTTGGAATTTCCAAAAAGGTGTTCAACACAGAAAGGTCCAGAATAGGTCTCCAAGAGTTTTGTTTTCTGGGAACCAGAAACAGCCTTGAATAAAATCCTTTCCCCATTTCCAAGAGTGGAACAGGCTCTATGGCTCTCATGGCCAGAAGAGCATCCACTTGAGTTAAGGCCTCTGACCATTGAAGTTTTGGCAGATCTGGCCAACCGTGAGTCCTTGGCAAAGTGTGAAAGTGGAACTTGTAACCTTTTAAAATCACATCCAATACCCATTTGTCCTGGGTAATATGAGTCCAATTCCTGTAAAAGAGACAGTTTTCCTCCGAGAGGGGCGTCCAGGTAAAGAGGTCCTGAAGCCCAACCGAGAGAGTCATGGAGTCTGTTTTTTTTGAGATTGGGATCTGTCTTCTCCCCTTCTAGGTGAAGAAGCAGTCCATTGTCTAGATCTGTATGAGGTCTGGCCTTGACCACGGCCTCTGGAGCGTCTATATCTTCCCCTTTGAGGCCTGTCAGACGTGGGAAAGGACCAATTTTTAGTGGGCCAATTCCTGGAAAATCTAGGAGGCTGAACCTGCAAGAAATCTTTTACAGTCTGCATGGACTTTGCCTTTTCTTCCATCTTTTTAATAACTTCCTCAGCCTTAGAACCAAAAAGAACATCATGTTGAACAGGGGCATCTAATAATTTAGCCTTAACCTGTTCAGGCAAACTTTGTTCACGAAGCCAGACATGTCTCCTAATCACAGTACCAGAGGCAGCAGCCCTGCAGGAAGCATCCAAGGCATCAAAACCACAATGTAAACTATGCTTGTTAACCTGTTCAGTAGCATGCAAAACATCCTGAAGTTCCTTATCCTCTGCACAAGCAGGTACGGAAGCAAGCTTTTGCTTTAAAACAGACAAAAGAAATTGCTGGTATTTAAACTTTTGAAACTGGCAATTCAATGCCCTTACACAGAAAGGGTAGCAGAAGTATATACCTTTTTGCCCCACCTGTCTAAAGCACGAGAATCCTTCTCAGAGGGAATAGGATTTTTAGAAGTAGCAACCTTAGCAGCCTTAGAACCCTGAGAAATAGTTTCAGGGTCTGCAGAAGGATTTTTAAATAGAAATAAATGAGAGTCAGGAACCCTATAAAATCTATCAGGCTTAGAAGGAGCAGGAGGCATGGAATCAGGATTCAAATTAGCCTCAGAAAAAGCATCATCCACAATGTCCAAAACAGGAGGGATAGCTAAAGGCCTATGCTGAGGAAGAAGAAATTCTCTAAGCCTCTTTTTGGAAGCAGAATATTCCTGTCCTTCCCAATGAAAATGTTCCTCATCTCATGCAAGGTTTCCCCAAAAGAAAAACCATCAGGCGGAGAGGCCGAGGGCAAAGATTCCTCAGCATCCGAATCCTCATAAAGGAGGGAAGGAATAGTCCTGATCAGAGGAAGAAACAGAAGAGACAGAGGCCTGGTCAGAAGAATCCAGAGTAACATCCTGTCGAGGCCTTTTCTCAGGAGGGGGGTGAGAACCCCTAATCATTGTAAGCAAGTCTTCAGCCATCCTCAATAATTGTTTTTGTGTCTTGGGAGTGGATTCAGAAGCAGCTTGAGCTGAGACTTTACTATTTCAAAGGCAAAGACTCCTAAGTCTAATGTGAGTAGGCCTGAAAACCCCCTCAGAAGCTGGTACCTGCACAGCGGTTCCGGACCCATCTGAAGGAGCGACGTCCGAAGGTCCTGCAGCAGTTAAAATAGTGGGCCTTGATGGCTCCCCATGGGAGTCCGTATCGGCCATCGGTTCAGAAGCGGCGGACGACAGGGGCTGCAAAAGCGCCTCACTGACGACAGCCGAACCGGACGCTGGCTCCAGCTGCAACGAGTCCTGTTTGGACCTCGGAGGCCTGTCTTTACCTTTGCGCTTCTTTTGAACTCCGGTAGTATCCGACGACATTCTGTAATTGAAGCGTCTGCCAAAATAATTTAAAGCCCAGTCGTACCTGCGTTTGATAGTACGAGAGTTGAACCTGGCACAGAACAGACAACAAGAAACGTCGTGGTCAGGGCCTAAGCAAGGTAGACAGTAAGAGTGGAAATCTTTATGAGGTATTTGTTTCCCCACACGCTATACAATTAACTTTTTCTGACATCGGAGGAACAAGAAAAAGATTCCCCAACGGGGTACTTAGCTTTGAGAAGAGAAGTAACAACTTCGGACCGACAACAACCAAGAATGCTGTTCGAAAATCGCCAACCAACGTTTTGCGAGCTGCTTTCCACCGCACGGCCAGAAAGACTGGAGAAGATGGCGTCGGCTGAGGGCTATGTACCAAGGCGTACTGACGTCAGGATACTGGCTTTTACAGCCGACGCCGGACCCAGACTTTGGGATTCTGGCCGACCTCGGGCTGCCTGCCGGCAGGAGCACCCTACAGTTATGACTGCAACAGTGAAACACGAAGAACATCGTAGGATTTGTCCTCAAGAGATACCCTGTCTGGGTAAAATATGATAAAAGGCTCTATAGCCATGAGGGCCTGTAGCTCTGAAACCGTTAGTAGCAGAGCTGTTTTCCATAAGAACTTTGTCAGCGGTAGCAGCTGGTTCAAATGGAGGCAGGGTTACCTTTTCCCCCAACACATAATTGAGGTTCCATACAGGCAATGGTAATCTTCTTGGAGGCCTTACATTTTTGGCTTCTCTACGACACTGCTTTAGTAAAGGATGTGAAAAGATTGGTGGCTCTATTGTAATGAGCCGAAATGGCAGAGGCATGGATTTTAAGTAATGAGAAAGATGGGCCTGTCAAGCATCTCAGTTAAGTACTGCAAAATCTGAGGAATATTTGGTTCTGCTGCATCAGCTCCTTGTGCTCGATTCCAAGCACAGAATATCTTCCATTTGTCAGCATAAGATTTTCTAGTACTGGGCCTTCTGGCTTTCAAAATGACATCCATCACAGCTTTACTGAGAGGTGTTGTTTGTATGACTACATGATCAGCCATACTTGCCAGGTTCAGAGTCTGTAGTTGATTGTGCAGGATCGGATTTGTTTTGCTGGGACAGTAGTTGTGGTCTTTGAGGCAAGGTCCAAGCTGGGTATTGAGACTAAGTTCCTTGGGATTGGGTACCAGTATTGGCAGGGCCAGTCCGGGGCAATTAGTATCATCTTTGGTTTCTCTTGTCTGACTTTTAGGAGGACCTTGGGGAGAAGAGGCAGAGGAGGAAAGGTTTCAAACTGGAGGATAGGGCGTCCACTTTCCATGCTTGTCTGTGATAAGTCCTTGTGCAAAATCTTTTCAGTTGATAATTTTGAGGAGAGGCAAATAGATCTATGTCTGGGCTCCCCCATTTCTCTGTTATCATGCTGAAGACTTGTGGATTTAAGTTTCGACTCGTGAGGATCCATGAAGTTTCTGCTTAAATAGTCTGCCAGAGTGTTTTTCCTGGCAGGAATTGAGCTTGAAGATGTATTTGGTAGGTCAAAGCAGTGTTTCACAGTGCCATGGCTAATCTGCAGAGGGGGCATGTGTGCCCCCTTGCTTGTTTATATACCACATGACTGTGGTGTTGTCCATCAGTAGTTGTCCTGGATGAAGTCCTTGAAGGATGTTGGGGCATTTTGAACAGCTAGCATCTCTTTCTGGTTGATATGCAGATGCATTCATTTTGGTGACCATATGCCCTGAATGCATCTTCCTGCCATGTGGGCCCCCAGGCATAATCTGAAGAGTCTGTTATGGTTTGGCTGGCAGGTGGTAGAGTGAAGGCCGTCCCATATTCTGGTGACATGCCTTTGCCCACCATAGAAACTCCTGTTGCAGGCAGGGAATGAGAGGAATAATTGGTTTGCAGACTGAGAATGTTGACTCCATAAACTTTTTAGGTACCACTGAAGTTTCCTCATATGCAGTCTTTCATATGGAATCAGTAGGATGCAGGATGCCATGAAGCCCAGAGCCTGCAGAATTTGTCTTGCAGAAGTCTGGGTTTTTGTTGCCATCAGTTTGAAGTAGTCCGTTGCCTTTGCTTGTCTGGCGTGAGATAAGCCATCTGGGCAGCTGTATTCAAGCTTGCACCCAGGAATGTTATCTTTTGAGAGGGTACCAATTGTGATTTCTTTTCATTTACTGTGTACCCTAGGCATGTTAGAAGCCTTTTTACAAACGCCAGGTGTCGAAGAAGAGTGTGCTTGTTCTCTGCTTGAATGAGGCAGTCGTCCAAGTAAGGATATATCTGCATACTTCTTTGTCTGCAAAATGCAATTACTGGTGCCAGGCACTTTGTAAAGACCCAGGGTGCAGTAGATAAGCCAAAGGGCAGTGCAGAGAATTGGTAATGCATTAAGCCAGCCTTGAATCGGAGGCATCTTCTGCAGGATTGTCTTACTGGGACATGCAGGTATGCCTCTTTTAGGTCTAAAGTCACCAGCCAAGCATTCTTGCCCAGCATGGGCAGAAGCTGCTGCAAAGTCAGCATTTTGAATTTTGGAATGTCCAGGTATGTGTTCAAAAATCGATAAATCCAGTATTGGCCGCCAGGCCTCGTCCTTTCTGGGTACCAAGAACAGTCTTGAGTAAAAACATTGTCCTTTTCCCCCGCTCTGGTACTGTCTGAATGGCCCCGATATCCATGAGCGACGTAACCTGTTTTTGTGCCTCTGCCCATTGATTTTTTGGCAGATCTGGCCAACCATTTGCCACTGGCATAGTGTGGAAATGGAATCTGTATCCCTGTGATACGATGTTTAGTACCCACTTGTCCTGGGTTATTAACTGCCAATTTTGAGTTCTAATTTTCCCCTTATGGGTGCTGCCAAAAGATAAGTGCTTGGTGTAGGCAGAGGGAAGTCATTGGGATTGCTTTCTGTAGGTTTACGATTAATCTCCTCCAGATTTGGAGGTGGAAGCGCCCCATTGCTTTGACCTGTGTGAATCTTGTGCATGGTATCTGGGACCCTTAAGGCGTCTGGATTTGCCCCTTTGAGCTCTGTCTGACACAGGAAAGGACCAATTTTTGGTAGGCCAGTGCCTACTGAATCTTGGTGGCTGAACTTGTAAGTCAGTTTGCATAGACTTACTGTTTTCTTCCATTTTCTTTAAAACCTCTTCTGCCTTAATACCAAACAGAGAAGCATGCTGTAAAGGTGCATCTAACAATTTAGCTTTAACACGATCAGGTAAATTTTGTTCCTTTATCCAGGCATGCCTCGTAATCACAGATCCAGTAACTGCGGCCCTGCAGGAGGCCTCTAAGGAATCAAAACCACATTGCAAAATATGCTTTCCAACTTGTTCAACTGCATGTAGCAATTCCTGCAATTATTTTCTGCACATTCTGAAATCATTTTCTGTTTCAGCAATCCCATAACATGTTGTTGGTACTTAAGCATATGAAATTGACAATGCAAAAACAAACTCACCAAACACCTTCGCAATGAAAATAAAGTCCAAATGCAAGTCAAATAAGCAAAGGTGTGGCTCCAGAATCAACTGATGTATAAATCCAAAGTAACAAATGTACAAGACAAATCCGTTGCAACTCAGTTTTAATAGTAACTGAAGCGCTTTCACATACAGCTTCTTCAGGTGTTAAAACAAAGGTACTGAAACACCTATTTATACACATCAGTGATCATATCAAAAAAAAAAAATCTTGCTTTTTTCCCACTTTTCTGAGAGTTAAAAAAGTTCAGTTACAGGCTTGCTGTTCCTGAACCGTTTGAAAGTTTCTGTGAGGCCATTTTTGCTTGGGCTGGAGGAGGGTCTCTCTGTTGATCAGTGGCAGTGACTAACATTGAGCAGCTTCCCTGCCCCCCGTAGAGGTGGTTACTAACTTGAAACTGTAGTTTTATTGGCCACTAGGGGTCATTTCCATAACTCCTTCATCTTCCTCTCTTAAAACCCAGTTGCCTCGTGGTTTGGGAGTCTTTTCAGGCTTGTTGGCTGTTGGTGAAGCACCCTCCAAGAGGAAAAAACGCTGAGAGAAGGGGGCCACTTTTGAGATTTTAAGTATTTTTTCTCTGTTTATTTGCTAAGTTTTTCTGCATAGCTGCCTAGCTTGAGCATTTTCTGGCTTGTTAAACTTGATTTCTGTATTAGTAGCTGTATTTAGAGCACAACCAAAAGCTGTTTGCTGAAATTCCTGTTTGCACTTAATTTTAAATAGTTTTTTTCTTAAAACTTGCATATTTTCTGTCCTTGACCTAGCACTCGTGTGGGGTCATTTACTGCACTGTTATAACTTGATATTACTTGTGAACCTCTGCTATCTCTGTAAAAAACAAAAAAAAAATCTTGCTTTTTTCCCACTTTTCTGAGAGTTAAAAAAGTTCAGTTACAGGCTTGCTGTTCCTGAACTGTTTGAAAGTTTCTGTGAGGCCATTTTTGCTTGGGCTGGAGGAGGGTCTCTCTGTTGATCAGTGGCAGTGACTAACATTGAGCAGCTTCCCTGCCCCCCGTAGAGGTGGTTACTGACTTGAAACTGTAGTTTTATTTTTCCTTTTGGGTCTATTCCTGCTTCTTTCCAGCCCCTGCTATCAAGCACGCTTTAACGCGATTTAGTGCGGAGTTGCCACTAGAGCAGCAAGGGCAGCGCCGGTTAAACAAGGTTAAACTCTTTCTGGCTCCAGAAAGTCTGTTCTTCAATTTTTCCCTTAGAACTGCTCTGTTAGGAACCTAAACAGTTTACACCTACACTAAAAAGTGCAGCACTTGTTCCAAATAGCTTTTTCTTCTCAAAAAGCTCAGCACTTGTCTTATAAGCATATCCCTTGTCTTATAAGCATTCTCTTTGCAGGTCAAGCACTCCTATATTATACAAATCTCTCACTAGCAAAACCCGAGTGCCCACTTCCCTGCTAAGCCCACTACTTTTCTGTCTCATACCAACTCATAATTCTTTCTAGCATGTCGAAGGGTCAGATGCTGGTGTCCTCTCCTGCCCAGTTGGTGAATCTGGGAATTCTGAGAATGTTACAATTGTCATGTACACGGACAACCCTCTCCTCCTCCCACGTAACACTAACACTTGTGAGAGATGCAGCTATTTAGCCAGACTGGAGGCTGAGCTCTCTCAACTCAGGACTGGCAAGACCAGGCAGGAGGAGAAGGCAACTACACACACCACAATACCAGTCTCACATAACTCAACCACACCACTGAATCAAACACATAAACACACTAAGACATACTCGGAGGCTCTGAGTAAAAATTTACCTAAACAGCAGAGGCCTCCAAAGCAGACACCCAAGCAACTGCAAACTCAATACACCAAACAAACAACACAAACAACAAAATCAGTGTGCAAAGCAGTCACTGCCCTTAAGGCCAAATACAACACCAAACATACTTGTCATAGGTGACTCCATATAGTCAGACACACTGACGTCCCGCTCACCAGACTTAAGAAGGTCACAGTAAGCTGCCTGTCGGGCGCTAGAATCCACCACATAACACAAGCACTCAGGTCTCTCAACAGCAGGTACAACTCAGTCATTGTCCACGCTGGTGTCAACGACCTGAGACGTACCTCCTTGGACTACATGAAAAGAGACATTGAGGAGCTCTCTGATTATGTAGCCCAGGCAGGTATGACCCTGACCTTGAGCAGTATCCTACCTTCACCTAGAATGATGCCACAATACAGTGATAAGATGATCAGCTTTAATAATTGGCTTAAATTCTGGTGTCATTCAAAGGGGATCCAATGTCTGTCTGCCTGGGATGACATGCTGGACAAGCCACGCTGCTTCGCAAGGGACGGCTTGCACCTGTCACCCCTAGGCTTCCGGATATTGGCAAAGGCTCTTGCCACCCCATAGTGCCTTTTTAGGCAAGGCTCAAATTCTAAACCTACCACCCTAGAACACAAAAAGTATAAAACTAAGGGTAATGCTGCTCAATGCCAGAAGTCTCAATCTCAAGATGCACGCACTCGAGGCCCTTCTCAGTATGGAGAACATCGATGTCTGTGCTGTGACAGAAACCTGGTTCAAGGCTCCTGAGAGCACCCCAGCACTAGCAGGTTTCACCTCATATCATGCGTTCCGCCCCAAAATCCGGACAACACCAAGAAAGGAGGGGTGTCCATATTCATAAGGACACCCACACCTCAAGGTTGGTGGCAACGCACGATGCATCGGAGACCATCCAGGTGCAATTAACCATAGGCAAGACTGCTCTGCAATTTGTAGCATGTTACAGGCCACCCTCTCAAACTCAGGAACCTAACATGGCCTTCCTGAAAACAATGGAGGGGATAAATGTATCTCCAAACACCATCATACTAGGTGACTTCAACTACCCTAATATAGACTGGGAACACTACTCAAGCCCAAACACTCTAGCCCAAAGGTTCCTGGAGTTCATAAACTCAAATGCCATGGAACAACTAGTCACCATCCCCACAAGAGGAGAAAACATACTTGATCTCATCATCACGAACATGGGATCAAAATGTTCAACACCGGAAGTATACCCCTCACTGGTGAGATCAGATCATAAACTAATCTCGCTGGAGGTCCTCATCCCGCCCCCACCTGAAATAAAAAAGACCACAGTGAAAAACTTCTCAAAAGCCGACTTCACACTTCTAAAAACTAATGTGGTCTCCTTTAAGGCCCCTGAGCCAGTGGTAAATATTACTCAAACCGCTGAATCACTTACAAATGCCTTCTACCAGCACCTACAGGACTGCATGGATCAGGCAATCCCAAACAAAACTAAGACTCTTGTACCAAAGGCAAGCGTCCAGTCTGGTGGACCCCAGCCATAAACAAGCTCTACAACAAAAGGAGGAAGCTACTACAAGATAGAGCAAACTCCTTGAAAGGCAAGACACCTTTGATCATTATAAGTAAAAAACTAAGAGCTCTCATAAAATCATCCAAGGCAAATTGAGAGAAAAATCGCCAAGGACTCAAAAGACAATCATAAGGCCTTCTTTAGCTATGTTAGAAACCTAGGAGGAAACTCCCAGATATGCTCAGAATTAGTCCAAAATGATGTGAAGACTACTGAACCTACACACATTGCCAACATACTGGCCGACAGGTTCAGTGCAAACTTCTCCCCCCCTCCCCCCAAAAGGAGAGATATCTATACCAGAGGATTGTAGCCCCCCAAACATCTCCAACACCCAGGTGAGAACTGCTCTCTCCAAAGCAAAAAACACAGCATCCATGGGACCGGATGGTGTCCCCGGCTGTGTGCTCCACGAACTCAATGAGGAATTAAACCCGCAGTTAGGACAGCTGTTTAATCTTAGCCTCACCTCAGGATATGTACCCAAGGAGTGGCGACGCCACTGTGGTCCCACTTCACAAGGGCGGTGCCTCCACCGACCCTGGAAATTACCGTCCCATTAGCTTGACAAGCCTTATCTGCAAAGCCATGGAGAGGATCATAATGGAACTCATAAATAAAGACATAGGGAACTTGCAGACTTTGGATCCAACCCAGTTTGGCTTTGTCAAAGGCAGATCATGCCTTTTAAACTTGGTTGACTTTTTCGAGACAGTCACCAAGGCCATTGAGGAGGGAAAGGCAGTCCATACAGCCTACCTTGACCTGGCAAAGGCCTTCGACACAATACCCCACTCCGGTATCATCGAAAAACTCATCAGCTTGAATGTAAACCCATACATCACAAGATGGGTTGCAAACTGGCTAAGTGACAGAACCCACAGGGTCAGAGTTGCTGGAGCCATGTCAGACTCAAAGCCTGTCACAAGTGGTGTCCCACAGGGATCAGTCCTGGGTCCACTCTTGTTCGGCATCTACTTTTCTGAAGTACAAGCAAACAAAGGAGGGTTATGGCTGACAAAGCTTGCAGATGACTGCAAACTGGGCGCCATAGTCGAAAACACATCTGACACAAGATATCCTTCAGAAGGGCCTCACAGAAACGGATAACTGGTGCCAGAGCCATGGCCTAAAGTTAAATGCCAAGAAATGCATAGTCATACCCTTCGGGAAAAACAAGGTTACCCCTAGCTACCATATAGGTGGCAATCCACTGAGCACAGAAGTCGTCATCAGGGATCTGGGGACCCAGGTTGACAGTAGCCTTTCGTTTGACACTCATGTTGCTAAAGTAGTTAGGAAAACCTTCTACATTGCCCACCTGATCATGAAGGGATTCACATCTAGATCAAGCTATGAAGGGATTCACATCTAGATCAAGGGAGGTAATCGTCCCCCTGTACTCATCACTCATTAGACCTATGATTGAGTACAATGCCCCATTCGGAATGTATCTGACCCGACACCTGCAGCAGCTGGAAAGGCCCCAAAAGTTCCTCACCAAAAGGATAAAGGGTCTCAAAAATATGTCTTATGCTGCCCGACTGAAAGAACTCCAGCTCTATTCAGTCTCATACCGCTTGCTCAGAGGTGACCTGTGCCTGACATACAAGGCCATGTCAAACCCTGATTTGATGAATATGCTTCACCTCAAAAAATCTAGATCCCTCAGAACCACAAGGGCGGGAGACTTAAACCTTGACACGGTTATTAATAGAACGTGCTGGAGGGACAGATTCATCACCCAGAGACTCCCTATGCTGCGGAACAAAATCCCGGTACATGTGAGGCAGAGCACCTCGCTGGCCTTGTTCAAGAGGAATCTTGACCAATGGATGGGGGATCGCAGATATACCCCAGGGATTACTTCAGTGTCACTGCTTGACAGAGGCACAGCAAAATAATAGGCATAGTTTTATTCAAACTAAAGGGGTGGCGAAAGCCAAATAACTATGGGCTAGGCTTATAAATGCCCTTGGGCAGATAGCCTAGTACGAACCTATGAACCTATGATCAGATAATTACAGAATTAAAGTGATGCACTCAAAAACAATTTAAAACTGTTTTTATATTAAAACTATATATAAATATACATATAAAATCTATAACCAAAAACAAAAATAACATACATTTAAAATATATATGTATATTATATGTATTTTACTTTTTACGAAGAGGTCTTTTTTGAAGAACTGGTTTAATGGGTACATGGTCATTAAGGCCATGCCCATAAAGAAGAGTGCATCACTAATTCTGTAATTATCTGATCATATGATCACTGGTGTGTATAAATAGGTGTTTCAGTAACTTTGTTTTAACAGCTGAAGAAGCTGTATGTGAAAGCGCTTGTGTTACTATTAAAGCGGAGTTGCAACGGATTTGTCTTATACATTTGTTACTTTGGATTTACAACAGTTGATTCCGGAGCCGCATCTTTGCTCATTTGACTTGTATATGAAAGTGACAGTTTAAGGCCCCGATTGCAGATGTATAAACCTCCCCCCCCCCCATCTGTCCAGTGCCCTTGACTCTCTCTCAGAGGGGGTAGGTTTTGTTTGCTGTTTAGGCCTTAACTCCCTTTGGACCCTGTGAAATAGTTTCAGGATCAGCAGCAGGGTTTCTAAATAAAAATTTATGCGAGTCAGGGACCCTGTAATATCAGTCAGACTTACTGGGAGCTGGAAGTAAGCAGGAGACAAGCTTGACTCCGAAAACACATCATCCACAATGTCTAAAACAGGGGGGATGGCTAAAGGCCTGTGCGGAGGGAGAAGGAAATGATCCCAGAGCCTCTTTTTTGATTCTGAGAAGTCTTGACTCTCCCAGTGAAAATGCTCCCTCAAAGTATGCAAAGTTTCTCCAAATGAATAATCCTCAGGAGGAGATGCAGATGGAATAAACTCCTCAGCATCAGAATCCTCACAGGGAGGTATAGATAATTCCTGATCAGAAGAAACAGAAACCTGATCTGAAGATTCATAATTAGTGTCTTGCCTAGGCCTCATCAGGATGGGTACCCCTGATCAAGGTAACAAGGTCTTCAGCCATTTTGATAATCTATTTTTTTAGGCATAGAGGCCTGTGCACGTGGCTCATGCATAGTTTTTTTAGTTTTAGAAGTTGCTTTTTGTCTTTGGTCTTGCAGCTGCCATCTGTTTGATATACAAATGTTGAGGTCAGACCACCTTCAGAAGCCGGTGCCTGCTCAGCAGCTCCGGACCCATCAGAGGGAGATACATCCGTCGGTCCAATATTGAGTATCTTGCGGCATGCCGGACTCCACATGGGTGTCGCTAGAGGCCTGCAACTCGAAGGTAGCGGGTATCAGGGGCTGCAAAAGCACCTCACTGAGTACCGGCAAACCGGCGACTGGCTTAGTAGAAACAGTCCGGTTTGTATCGTGACTGCCTTTCTCTGTCCTTTGTGTTTATTTACTCCGGTAGTCTGATTGCTATCAGACATTTCTGGGTAGTTAAATCTGTTTCCAAAATACTTTAATGCAAAAATATACCAACGCTTAATTGTGGGTTGGTTAAATCTAGCACAAAACCGACAGCCAGGCATGTTGTGATTAGGGCCTAAGCAAGGAATACAGTATAAATGGAAATCTTTAGGAGGTATTTGCGTCCCACAAGTAATACAATTATTAACCTCTTTCTGACATCGGTAAAAACCAAGAAAAAAAAAAAAAAAGTTTCCCCAACGGGGTACTTAGCTTTAGTGAAGACTTCGGTTCTGAAACTAGAATATTTCAGTAGTCGGCTGACTGGCACTTGCAAAATGCTTCTGCTTCGGGCACAGCAAGAAAGACTAAAGAAAATGGTGTCGACTGCATGTTTTATACCCCTGACAACCTGACGTCATGGAAGAGGAGACGGCAACCGATGCAGGACCCAAGACTTTGTAATTCAGGCCGACTAAGGGCAACCTGCCAGCAGATTACCCAAATGTAATGACTGGAACAGTGAAACACGAAGAACATCTGTGGTGTTGTCTGTGAACATTAGAAGGGGGCCCAGGCGGAGGGCTGGAAGAAAAACCTCTAGGGCTAGGAGAATTGCAGTCATTTCCCTGATATGGATGCTTCTTTTGAAGGGCCAGATTCCATGTTTGGGTGAAAGAAAAAAGTTTGAGGTCTGTGCGAATTCCGCGCCCGAGGAAGACAATGTCTTGAATGGGCTCCAGGTGGTGAATTTATCTGGAATTCCAGACTAAGAGGGACAAAAAAAAAAAAAAAGTCTCTGTTGCCTGCCTGAAATCAGCAGGTCGTCCCAGGTAAGGGAATGTGTGTACTCCCTTTGTCCTGCAGTAAGCAATCACTGGAGCCAAGCATTTGGTAAAAGCCCTGGGTGCAGTAGAAAGCCCAAAGGGTAAGGCAGAGAACTCAAGTGAGAATGGCCCACAAAGAACCTCATGTATTTCCTGTAAGTGGGTCTTATAAGGATGTGAAGGCAAGGATCCTGTAAATCTCAAGCAGCCATGCACCCTTGGGGAAAAGGGTAGGAGAAGTCATGCAGTTATGGAGGATGGGATGCCTTTTATTTTTGGTGGGTTGAGCCAAGACATGAAGTAACCTTTTTGAAGAATTGTCAGGACCCATTTGTCTGATGTGATGCGAGTCCACACAGGGAGCATACCTCTCAACTGCCCCCATTTTTGCCAGGTGTTCTATTTCTCAACATTTGTGGTTTTCTGGCAAATTACTGGGATAATCTGAGGATTGAAGTCAGTAAATGAGATGACTTCAAATCCTAAAATGTGTCCCTATTTTTCAGCCTTTGTCCCCCTAGTGTGTCAGGCTTTGTCCAGATTTCTTGCACTAAGAGGTTAAGAGGTATGACAGGGAGGCAGTGAAAGACTGGCTGACAAAGGTAGACAGGGAGGGGGTGGAGGAGGCAAGGTGGGCATGTAGTCAGATGCTACCTGCCCTATCTTGAGGGCGTCCTCTGCTAGAGGGGGGAAGAGGGTCTAGCTGGAGGGGGTTGTTTCCTTGTAAGCTTTCTAGGTCTAGTGGAAATGGGATGGGAATGCTTCCTTATTAACAGAATTCTTGCTGGGTAGTTTCTTTTGGTATTGGGGAAACCAGCAGTTTTTTTTGAAGTCCAGCATTTCTTTCCCTTTCTGCTAAAGTGACTTAGACATCAGTCACTTCAGCTTCAAACAATGCAGTATTGTCCACTGACAAAGTCCTCGGGAACTGGTTGCAAGCGTAACCACAAATATCTCCTTAATGCATAACTGCAGACCTACCTGAGGCTTCTGCAGCATCATAACTGCACTTGAGTGCCTGCTAACCGGGGAGGTAAGAAACAGAAGGCAAGTCAGTGAGGTACTGCAGCACAGTCTGGAATATCTGCCATTTCTTTGGTGGTTTTATCTAAGAGGGATAAAAGTGTACTTAGCCATGTGAGTTTGGTAATTTGTGGCTCTGAAAGACAAGGTAGCAGAGGTGCAAGTTTTCTTACCCAGACGTTCCATAGTTTTGCTATTTTTGTTAGCAGGGAGTATGGTAGTCGTAGGCAAGAACTTAGAAGCCTTGTCTGTAGAGATGGAGATAGGGAAGTGCTTGGCAGTTTCAGGGACTTTACAAAGTCTATCCGGCCTGCAAGAGGCAGGAGGTTGAGAATGTGGATTTAAGGACGCTATGGAGAAGGCATCTAGGAAGGCAGGCGGGCTTGGGGAATCCAACTGAATGAGGTCAACATTTTTTTGGACCGCATTCATTTCAGAGGATTCCCACTTGAAAAGTCTTTCATCTTAAGAGATGGTTTCTGAAAAGGTTAGATCCTCAACTGGGGAGTCAGGATAGACCGATCCCTCCTCTGGGGACACCAAGGGAGCAGAAATTTGAGATGAACAGAACAGTGATTCAGATAGCTCTTACTCTTCCCTGATAGTAGGGTCTGTGGGTTGAGGCCTAGGGCTCAACAGTGGAGGAGGGAAACTAGCACTTCCTGCAGAAGGCGGCCGTAAGGACATAAAGGCATTGAATAAAAACTTTGAACGCCTGACATGCTTTCAGAAGGGGCAGAGAGATTCTCTTTTCTTTCCACTTTTGGGGCCTAGCTGGTGTCTGAAGGGGAGAAGGCCTAGATTCTGTAAACTGAAACCGGAGGCATCCAACGGCTCCAAGGAAATAGTTGGTATCCCCCAAGGCAGACAGACATCAGTACAGCCCAAGGACACGCCATCTGTCCAGGATTGTGCGGCTTCTGTGGAGGTACCCCACTATATCCACAACGGTGGTACCACATTCCTCTACTGGGCTGTAGGCCACAGGCTGAGGATCGGAAGATGTACAGCGGTAGTAGTAGGCCGTGTGGTCTTGGCCTTTTTCAGTGGTTCTGAAGGTACATCGGATGAAGCCTCCATGCCTAGTGTAATCTGCTTTAACCTCTGATTTTCTAGGTACAAGTTAAGCGCATGCAAATGACTACCATGGGTTTTGGGCACAAAAGCCTGGCAAACAGAGCAGGCCGTGTGGTCATGTGACCGACCCAAGCAGAAAAGGCACTGGTCGTGTGCGTCCTTAATGAGGAATCTGCCAGCTGCACTTACACTTGCCTCTGAAAGACAAACAGTCAATATAAGCAGCAATAGGACTGAAAGGATCCCCAACAGGGTACTTATCTGATTTCTCGAATATGACGACAGTGAGCTGAACACCTGGGGTACGACTGGCAGCAGAGAAGTTCTGAGGGCTGGTGCATGCAGATGTTGCTTATAGCCCACGTTCCAAAAGCCATGTCAGACGCATCACATAGGGACTGAAAACGTTTGCATACTGGCCAGACGTACGCGAAGCAAAAGGAGTAAACCCACAAGTAGAATACTGCAACACTGAACAGAAGAACATCTAATTCAACACCCCCAATGCATCATCAGAAGGCAGGGCTAGATGACATGTAATCAGGAAGTAACTGGACAGCCGCTCAGTATACAGTACACAAACAGCTTATTAAAACTTACTGCAGGTCCACCAAACTAAAGTAAAGCTGCATTTTAGAATTAAAAAAAAAACCCACACACTTTACAGGACGAGGGAATACATGACAAAATGGTAAAGAAAAAGCCTTTGTACTTCACCACCTTTAACCAAGTATTTGATCTACCATTAGTTTTCTGAAGGAACAGGAGAGAAAATAGGGTTGGATCTTTTATGGCACAAAAGGCTAGACTCTTGACTGAAGAACTAGGTCTAAGTACAATGAAAGGGCTGCCAGTCTCATCTGACAACCAAGATTAATAGCCTTTAAAAATCTTAGTTACGAGGTCCAAGACTTCTGAGGTACCTCAAGTTACAGGACGTTTAAAAATACGCTAAAAAGGTGCATTGTATTCAATAATGGGTCGGATAACATAGGACTAAAAGGAAACGGACTTCCCTGGATCTAGTGGAGATGTCCTTTGAAATCATATGGGCCAATTAAAAGGATTTCTGAACTACTGTGGAGACATGGTCAAATAAGGAATCAGGAGCACCCAATCTCTTTCATAAATCGGGTCTGGTGCATCTCCTATACAGCAACTGAAACTAACTAGCCAAAAATGAGCCACTACATTTTTTTTCTACATTTAAATTTGAGAACATTATCCTTGTACCAATTATTAACATAGTCTAACCAACGTTGGAGCAACTAAGTTGGTTGAAGTTCAAATATCCAACTAACAGTCTAACCAATGCTGAAGCAACAGAGAGTCTGTTGGACATAGAATAATACCCAACTCAGTCATCTACAAGCTTAATGATAAATCAGAAGTGCTGGCCTGAAGGTCTAAGAAACATGCCAAACAGGAGAGAAATCAAAACTGAGTCTTGTGGTACACCACAGGTAATTGTTTGCTTTCCCAAGTGTCACCTGCTACTCTAAAACCACATGGGTTCTGTCCAATGCACAATACAGAGACTTGTAAACTGGAATACAAATCCAGCAATAATGCTCGCACTGGGAAAGTGCTAAAGACCTTAGTCAGGTCTAGACATGCTCTATGCATTGCATAACCACTACCCACTGCTTCAGTTTACTTTTTTTCAAATAAATTAATGAAGTTAGAAGCACGACCTTCCTTTGATAAAGCCAAAATGAGAAGGGTCCAGGAATGAGATTTTCTATGTCCAGATCAACAAAGACTGAGAAAGTATTCCATAGCTTTACACAAGGCTAGTGAGACACCAGGATCCACGGATGGGCCACCCTTGTGTAATGGCATCACACTGCTTTCCAGTCTTCACGCATGTAACCAGTAAAGAGGCTTAGATTAAACAGTTTAAAGCAAGGGTTCAGTAAAGTACAGTTGTGTACCCACCATAAATGTAGATGTTAGAGTGTATTTACTGTTGCAGTCATTACACTTGGGTTATCCTGCTGGCAGGCTACCTGCAGTCGGCCAGAATTCCAAAAGTCTAGGTCCTACGTCGGTTGCTGTCGCCTCTTCCCGGACGTCAGTGCGCCAGGGGTATAAAAGATGCAGCAGACGCCATTTTCTTCAGTTTTTCTTGCCCCAGATGTCAGGTGCCCCCAAATAGGTAGGCTGAAAAAATTATGCCAAAAAGCATGCATGTACTAAAATAAACATTTCCTTCATCTACAAGCAAATACACCATATAGATTGTATAGAATTGAGCAGTACAGAAAAGTCCCAGCAAAGAAAAGGGGGATGGTGGGTGGGTAACCTGGACTGCAACAGTGAACACACTAACATCTACATTTATGGTAGGTACACAACTGTACTATGTTCATAGTGTTTCACTGTTGCAGCACTTGGGTAGAATCCCAAAGCTGAGGTTGGGTGGCTGGGCCTAAATAGGATTAGGAGAGGCTACCAGGCCTGGCAGAACTGCAGTGGCAAAGCCTGCTCTGGATTTAGAGTAGAGAGGTAAGTGGCAGTGCTTGGTGAAAGTGTGCACTGAACTCCAGGTTGCAGCCTCTAAAATGTCTTTGGTTGGTACTCCTCTGAGGAAAGCTGCTGAAGTGGCTGCTGCTCTGGTAGAATGTGGCCTAATGCCCTTAGGCACTGATTTGCCATGTTGTGAATAGCAGAAACAAATGCAGTGTCCTACCCATTTTGAAAGAGTCTGCTTTGAGACCGGCTTTCCTTATGATCCTGCAGCATAAGCTACAAACAGTTGCTCAGTTTTTCTGAAAGCTTTTGTTTTGTCCAAGTAGAATCGTAGCTGTCTGTGTATGTCCAAAGCGTGCAGAAGTCTCTCCCCTTTATTCTGGGGATTTGGATAGAATATTGGCAAATGAATGGTTTGGTTAAGAGCCACAATGGATACTACCTTTGGCATAAATGTGGGGTTTGTCCTTAAAGAGTCCCTGTCCTGATGAAAAATGATGAAAGGTTCCACTGCCATTAATGCCTGTAACTCTGAGACTCTTCTTGCTGAAGTTGTTGCTAGGAGCAGAGCAGTTTTCCATGATAAGAATTTTATATCAGCTATATTGGCTGGCTCAAAAGGAGGCGGTGTGAGCTTTTCTAAAACAAAATTGGAGGTCCCAAGTAGGTATTGGTGCTCTCCTTGGGGGTCTTGTGTTTTTTGCCCCTCTGAGGTACTGTCTTAGTAGTGGAGGAGAGCAAATAGGAGGTTCCGTATTGTAATGGAGCTGAAATGGCAGAGGCATGGATCTTAACTGATGAGAAGGATGGGCCTTTGTCCAGCATCTCAGTTAGGCATTGTAAAAATCTGAGGTATATTTGGAACAAGTGGTTAGAGTCCTTGTGCCTGGTTCCAAGCACAGAATCTCTTCCATTTTTCTGCATAAGATTTCCTAGTGCTGGGCCTCCTGGCTTCTAAAATGACATCCATAACAGCTTTAGAGAGAGGTGGTCTGAGTGGCTATATTACCTGCCACACAGCCAGATTTAATGTTCCGAGTTGACTGCGCAGAATCGGATTGTTTTGTTGAATCAGAAGAGGAATTTGAGGTAAAGGCCAGGCTGGGCCTTGAGACAAGCTCTTTAAGATTGGGCATTAGTGCTGGCGTGGCCAGTCTGGGGCAATCAGGATCATTTTTGGCTTCTCTTGTCTGACTTTTAGGAGCACCTTGGGAAGAAGAGGCAGTGGGGGAAAGGCATAAACTGTCAGGGTTTTCCAGCTGAATGACAGAGCATCCACTTTCCATGCTTGTGAGTGATAAGTTCTTCTGCAGAATCGCTGTAGCTGGCAGTTGAGGGGAGGCAAAAAGATCTATGACTGGGCGTCCCCATTTCCTTGTTATCATGCTGAAGACCTGTGGATTTAGTTTCCATTCGTGAGGATCCATGAGATTTCTACTTAGTCTGCCAGTGTATTTTTCGTTCCTGGCAGGAATTGTGCCTGCAGATGTACTTGATAGGTCAGTGTTGTGTTCCACAAAGTCATGGCTTACCTGCAGAGGAGGTAGGAATGTGCCCCCTTGCTTGTTTACGTACCACATAACTGTGGTATTGTCAGTCTTTAGCAATAGTTGTCCTGGATGTAGTAGATCCTTGAAGGCTGTCAGGGCATTCTGTACAGCTAGCACTTTTTGATGGATGTGAAGATGCATTTGTTCCTTGGGCCATGTGCCCTGAATACATTTTCCTGTCATGTGTGCCCCCCAGGCATAATCCGATGCATCTGTTGTAATTGTCTGCCTGGCTGTGGGTAAGGTGAAAGGCTGTCACTTGTTGTGGTGACAGGCCAGTGCCCACCATCGAAACTCTGTTGCAGGCAGGGAATTAGAGTTACTGTTTCCAGGCTGTGGCAATGTTGAGTCCAAACACTTTATAGATACCATTGTAGTTCCCTCATATGCAGTCTTGCATATGGAATTAGTAGAATGCAGGATGCCATGAAGCCCAGGGCCTGCAGAATTTTTCTTGCAGGGAGATGGGTCTTAGTCATCATTTGAAAGAAACGAGTCAGTTGCCTTTGCTGTCTGGCATGAGATAAGCCATCTGGGCAGTTGTAATTAAGCTTGCACCCAGGAATATTATCTCTTGAGAGGGCACTAGTTTTGATTTCTTTTCGTTTACTGTGTACCCTAGGCAAATTAGTAATCTTTTTACAAACGCCAGATGCTTTAGTAGAATGTCCTTGCTCTCTGTTTGAATAAGGCAGTTGTCCAAGTAGGGATATATTTGAATTCCTTTTTGTCTGCAAATCGCAATTACTGGTGCCAGGCATTTTGTGAAGACCCTGGGCGCAGTAGATAAGCCAAAGGGCAGTGCAGAGAATTGGTAATGCGATGAGCCAGCTATGATTCTGAGGCATCTTCTGCAAGATTGTCTGATTGGGACATGCAGGTATGCCTCCTTGAGGTCCAAAGTAACTAGCCAAGCCTTCTTGTCCAGCATGGGTAGAAGTTGCTGCAGTGCTAACATTTTGAATTTTGGAACATCCAGGAAAGTATTAAAGATTGACAGGTCCAGTATTGGTCTCCAGGCTTTGCCCTTTCTGGGTACCAGGAAAAGTCTCGAGTAAAATCCTTGTCCCCGTTCTTGCTGTGGTACTCTGAATAGCTCTCATGTCCATGAGAACAGAAATGTTTTTGTGCCTCTGCTCACTGGTTTTGTGGCAGGTCCGGCATACCTTTCGATTTTGGAAGGGTGTGAAAGTGGAACCTGTAACCCTGAGAAACAATATTCAGTACCCATTTGTCCTGGGTGATCATGTGCCAATTTTGTGAGAAAAGTGCTAGCTTTCCCCCTAAGGGTGCTGCCAAAAGGTAAGTGCTTGGCATTTGTAGAGGGAAGTCATTGGGACAGTTTCCTATAAGGTTGTGATTTGTCTTCTCCTTTGGGGGCTGAAGCACCCCATTGTTTAGGTCTGTATGAGCCTTGGGGCCGAGACCTGCCTCTTGGGCATCTGTATCTGCCTCTGGCCTGACACCGGAAAGGACCAATTTTTTGAAGGCCAGTTTCTGCTAAACCTAGGTGGTTGAACCTGTAAGAAATCCTTTACTGTCTGCATTGATTTTGCTTTATCCTCCATTTTCTTTAACACCTCTTCTGCCTTAACACCAAAATATCATGCTGTAGTGGAGCATCCAATAATTTTACTTTAACATGTTCAGGTAAACATGGTTCTTTCAACCAAGCATGCCTTCGAATGACAGCCTGTAACTGCAGCTCTACACGAAGCCTCTAATGAATCAAAACCACAGTGCAGAGTATGCTTTCCCACTTGTTCAGCTGCATGCAATAAATCCTGCATTTCCTTATTGTCAGGACATTGAGTTTGTAAGCATTTTCTGTTTTAACAAAGACAAGAGGTACTGTTGATATTTAAGCATGTGAAGCTGCCAGTTTAAAGCCCTTACAGCTAAAGTAGCAGAAGTGTAAACTTTTTCCCCCATCTATCCAGAGTTCTAGAATCCCCATCAGAAGTGACAAGGTTTTTTTGCAGTGGAACCCTTAACCCCTTTGGGACCCCGAGAAATTGTTTCTGGGTCAGCAGCAGGGTTTTTATAAAGAAATTTAACAGAGTCTAGGACCCTGTAGTACCTGCCTGGCTTGACTGGTGCAGGGGGGTAAAGAATCAGGAGACAGACTGGATTCAGAGAAATCAACAATATCAAGCACAGGGGGGATAAGCCAGGGGCCTGTGCTGAGGCAGTTAATGAAAGTCTGAGCCTTTTCTTGGATTCTGAATAATCCTGGCTCTCCCAATGGAAATGCTCCCTCATGGTGTACAAGGTTCCCCCAAAAGAGTAATCCTCAGGCTGAGAGGCTGAAGGTATAGATTCTTCTGCAACAGAGTCCTCAAAGGGAGGGAGAGAATATCCCTGATCTGAAGAGGAATCAGAGGAAATAGAAACCTAGTCAGAGGAGTCATAGTCAGTGTCTTGCCTAGACCTTTTATCAGGAGGGGGATAGGATCCCCTGATCAAAGTAATTAGGTCCTCGGCCATTTTAAGCATCTGTTTCTTTGGCATGGACGACTGTCCAGGAGAATGCTGTACTTGTTTCCTTGTCTTTAATGGCGTTTTTGACTTTGCCTTGGCTGCTGTAGTGGACTTAATAGTAAGCTGTGAAAGTCTGAAAACACCCTCAGAAGCAGATGCCTGCTCAGCAGCTCCAGACCCATCTGAGGGAATAGTTTCCGCAGGCCCAATACCTTGAGTTTCCAGAGACCTAGGTGTCTCCACGTGGGAGTTGGATACGGACTGTGGCTCTGAGGTAGCGGGTGTCAGGGGTTGCAAAAGCACCTCACGGAGAAATGGCAACTGGCCTAGAAGAGGCTTCGGTTTTGGACCTCTGATGCCTGTCCTTTTCCTTGTCTTTGCATTTATGAAGTCCGGTTGTCGGTTGTTCCGACGGCATTATGTAGTTAAACCTTCGGCCAAAGTAATGTAAAGCAAAATCAAACAGACTCTTAATAGTGCGTTTGTTGAATCTAGCACAAAACCAACAACTAGTAACGCCGTGGTCAGGGCCTAGGCAAGGAATACAGCAAGAGTGAAAGTCCTTGTGAGGTATTTGCTTCCCACAAGAAATACAATTGTTAACTTTTACTGACATCGGTCTGGAGCAAGAAAAAGTTTCCCAACGGGGTACTTAGCTTTATTGAAGACTTCGGTTCTGAAATTCGAAGTCGAAAATCTCAGGAGTCTGCCGACCGGCACTTGCGAACTGCTTTTGCTTTGGGCACCATGCGGCAAGAAAGACTGAAAACTGCGTTGGCTGCATCTTTTATACCCCCTGGCGCACTGACGTCAGGAAGAGGCGACAGCAACTGATGCCGGACCTAGACTTTGGAATTCTGGCCGACTGCGGGTAGCCTGCCAGCAGGATAACCCAAGTGTAATGACTGCAACAGTGAAACACGATGCTCACCATACTTGGCACTAATAATCAGGCAACCTGGTAGGCCCATGAAAGTATTCTTAGTTTTTCAAAGAATGGAGAACACTTGTTCCATACTAAAGGGGTCATATTTTGGATTGTGAAGTCTGTGGAATAGCTAGAACTGCGAGTGTAGTAGAATTTGCACTAAGTTTGTTAGGTAGGATACTAGCTACTTTCTTTGGGTCAGTGTACAGTACTACTGTGGATCTTCACTTCATGACAAAGACTTGCAGTTATGTTTGGTGGTCAAGTTCATACTCTGAGCTCCCCAATGGTTCCCTTAAGCTCGGTTAGTTTTCGTAGGTGTGCTCTTAAGGTAGGTAGAATGAGCATCAACTGAAAACTATACCACACATACGTCCCAGAAGGGATACACACATACACACACTAACATCTACATATGTGTACACAACTGTACTGTGTTTCACTGTTGCAATCATTACATTTGGGTATAATCCCAAAGCTATGTATGGGAGGATGGAACTAAACAGCATTAGGAGCGGCTATAAGGCCCTGCAGGACTGCAGTGGCAAAGCCTGCCCTGGATTTGGAGAAGAGAGGTAAATGATGATGCTTTGTGAAGGTATGAACAGAGCTCCAAGTAGCAGCTTCTAGAATGTCTTTGGTTGGGACCCCTCTGAGAAAAGCTGCTGAAGTACAGGCAGCCCTGGTGGAATGTGATCTGATCCCCTTGGGCACAGGTTTACCATGGTGCAAATAGCAGAAACAAATGCAGTGGCTTATCCACTTTATCGCTTTGATATAGCCTTACCCTCTGACCCTGCAGCAAATGCTACCAGTAGTTGCTCAGACTTAGAGATTTGGTCCTGTTTAAATAGGATCTTAGTGGTCTGTGTACACCCAATGAATGTAGAATCTGCTCCCCCTTGTTCTGCGGATTTGGGTAAAATGTTGGCAGGTGAATGGTCTGGTTAAGAGCCACACTGAATACCACCTTAGGCATAAAAGGATTGGTCCTGAGGGACACCATGTCCAGGTAAAAAGCTCCACTGCCATGAGAGCCTGTAGTTCTGAAACCCTTCTTGCTGAAGTGACTGCCAAGAGAAAATCTGTTTTCCAAGATGGAAATTTTATATCTGCAGTAGCTGCTGGTTCAAAAGGAGGCAGGGTGAGTTTTTCCAGCATAAAAATTGAGGTCCCATGCAGTAGTTGGTGATCTTCTGGGAGGCCTTAAATTTTTGGCCCCGCTAAGATACTGTAAGCAGAGAATGAGAAAAGAGGGGAGGCTCTGTGTTGTAATGAGCCTAGATGGCAGAGGCATGGATTTTTATTGAAGAAAAAGATAAGCCCTTGTCAAGCATCTCAGTCAAATATTGTAAAATCTGAGGAAGAATTTAAGTACTTTTATCTGCTTTTTTTTTAAAAAAAAATACAGTATTATACAGTATTTAATTTGATTTAAACTGTGTATGAAGGAGTGTTGAAGGAATTTTTAACTGAAGTTATTCTGCTCTTCAGTTATTCCCACCCACCCGGATTTTGTTTTGGTGTTAATCTTTTGAAACTGCCCGCCCCTCAGCCTGCCTCTGGGCCCATCTCATTTGCTCACTCAACTGAGTGCAGTGAGATCATATTCTGATTTCAGGCACTCCTACTGTGTACAAAGAGAGCATCTGGGAAATAGAAAAAAAAAAAATTAAGCTCATTTCCTGCCTTTCTTGTTAAGTGGTACAGACTACTTGTAGGCTTCTGAGCCCCCAAGCCCTTCTGTGTTTGAGGGAAGCCTTCTAGCTTGTTTTTTTTCTTATAACTAGCCAGTTTTCTAGTTTCAGCACTCAAATCTGTTTCTTTGATCTCAGCACTTGTTCAGGAATAAAAAAAAAAAAAAAAAATTTCATCTGCTTTTACTGTATTTGTGTTTTTACCTACTTCTTTTTACTTTTGCATCATCTTAAAATACTCAATTGTATTTATTACTGCTTGGTGTAACTCATTCTAAGCCTTTTGGTTTAAACACTTGGGCTTCGGACCAGTTAGTTGTTTTGCACTGAGAGGGTTTGTGGTCTGCACTGTTGTGGCAGAACAGGTAGCTTACATCCTTCTAGGTTGAGAACTGCTGATTGAGGGCTCAGTGTCTTATTCTAAAAGTGTATTAATTCTGGTTTAAGCACTTGGGCTTTCAAGCCAGTTATTTTACATTAAGAGGGTTCGTGGTCTGCACTCTTGTGGGAGGAGAGGCTGGACTCTGCCCTTCTGAGCTGGGAATTTCTGGTTAAAGGCTTATAGTGCATGCATATCTGAACTGTTTTACTGAAGTTGGTGCGCCTTGTTTGCTGTGGCATAGACTGGATTCGGGCCTGCTGGATCTAGCTTTGTTTGTGTAACTTGAGCACTAATCCAGACATTCTCTAAAGTATTCAATGGTATTTATTACTGCTTGGTTGTAACTTGATTAAAGTGTAGCTATCATTCAAGTCTTTTGGATTAAGCACTTGGGCTTCAGACCAGTTGTTTTACATTAGGAAGGTTTGTGGCAAGCACTGTGGTGGCAGGACAGGTAGCTTTCATCCTTCTAAGTTGGGAACTGCTGATTGAGAGCCCAGTGTCCAAGTGTATTAGTTCTGATTTGGGCACTTGGGCTTCAGGCCAGTTATTTTACATTAAGAAGGTTCGTGGTCTGCACTCTTGTGGGAGAAGAGGCTGGACTCTAACCAGAAATTCCCAGCTCAGAAGGGCAAAGGTTTATAGTGCCTGAATATTTGAACTGTATCTTACTGAAATTGGTTCACCTTGTTTGCTCTAGCATAGACTAGATCCAGGCCTGCTGAATCTAGCTTTGTTTATATGCTTGTTGTTTGTTTGCTTGTTATTTCCCTGGAAGCTAATTCCACCTAATACGCAACTTCTCAGCGCTTCTGTGGATCACTAGTGATATCTGCATTGCTTACTGTACTTATTTCCTTGTTTCACTTGAAAGAAAGTTACTGTTTGTCGTTTTTGCATTTAGTTACTTGTAACACATTGCACTCAAGTTACCTGGCACTTGCTCACTAAAGCAATTATATAAGTCAGCACTAAAAATTAAAAGCACTACACCCTCACTCCCCACTGGCCCTTGTTTTCAATTAAGGATTTCCCAATATTATTCTAGCATGTCCAAAGGTCAGTTGTCAATCTCCTCTCCCGTCCAGCTGGTGAATCTGGGAATCTTGAGGCAATGTTATAACTGCCTCATGTACACAGACAACCCTCTCCTCCTCCCACATAACACAAATACTTGAGAGATGCAGCTATTTAGCCAAACTGGAGGCTGAGCTCTCTCAACTCAGGACTGGCAAGACCAGACAGGAGGAGAAGGCAACTACACACACCACAAAACCAGCCTCACATAATGCTACCACTCCACTGAATCAAACAAACACACAAAGACATACTCGGAGGCTCTGAGTAAAAATTTACCTAAACAGCAGAGGCCTCCAAAGCAGACACCCAAACAACTGCTACCTCAAGACACCCCACAAGCAACACAAACCACAAAAGCAGTGTGCAAAGCAGTCACAGCCCTTAAGGCCAAATACAACACCAAACATACTTGTCATAGGTGACTCCATAGTCAAGACACACTGACGTCCCACTCACCAGGCTGAACAAGGAGAGGGTCACAATAAGCTGCCTATCGGGTGCTAGAATCCGCCACATAACACAAGCACTCGGGTCACTCCACGGCAAGTACAAATATGACAGTCATTGTCCATGCTGGTGTGAACGACCTGAGACGCACCTCCCTGGACTACATGAAGAGACAGAGGAGCTCTCGGATTATGTAGCCCAGGCAGGTATGACACTAACCCTGAGCAGTATCCTTCCTTCACCAAGAATGATGCCACAATATAGAGACAAGATGATCAGTTTTAACAATTGGCTTAATGTCTGGTGTCATTCAAAGGGGATCCAGTGTCTGTCTGCCTGGGATGACATGCTTGACAAGCCACGCTGCTTCGCAAGGGACGGCTTGCACCTGTCACCCCTGGGATTCCGGATATTGGCTAAGGCTCTTGCCACCCCATAGTGCCTTTTTAGGCAAGGCTCAAATTCTAAACCTACCACCCTAGAAAACAAAAATGGGAAGAAACTGAGGGTAATGCTGCTCAATGCCAGAAGTCCAAATCTCAAAATGCACGCACTCGAGGCCCTTCTCAGTATGGAGAACATAGATGTCTGTGCTGTAACTGAAACCTGGTTCAAGGCTCCTGAGGGCACCCCGGCACTATTAGGTTTTACCTCATATCATGCGTTCCGGCCCCAAAACCCGGACCACACCACAAAAGGAGGGGGTGTATCCATAGTCATAAAGGATACCCACACCTCCAGGTTGGTGGCAACGCACGAAGCTTCGGAAACCATCCAGGTGCAACTAACCATAGGCAAAACTGCTCTACAAATTGTAGCATGCTACAGGCCACCCTCTCAAACTCAGGAACCCAACACAGCCTTCCTGAAGACACTGGAGGGTATAAATGTATCTCCAAACACCATCATATTGGGTGACTTAAACTGCCCGAATATAGACTGGGAACATTACTCAAGCCCTAACTTTCTAGCCCAACGGTTCCTGGAGTTCACTGTTCCCACGAGAGGAGAAAATATACTAGATCTCATTGTCACAAACATGGGGACAAAATGCTCCACACTGGAAGTACATCCCTCATTGGTGAGATCTGATCATAAACTAATCTCACTGGAAATCCACATCCCGCCCCCACCCCAAACAAAAAAGACCATAGTGAAGAACTTCTCTAAAGCAAACTTCACACTACTCAAGACTGGTGTGGTATCCTTCAAGGCCCCTGAGCTAGAGGAAACCACAACCCAAGCTGCGGAAGCCCTTACAAATGCCTTCTATGAACACCTCCAGGACTGCATGGATCAGGCAATCCCAAATAAAACGAAGAATCTTTCCACAAAGGGCAAACGTCCAGTCTGGTGGACCCCAGCCATTAACAAACTTTTCAATAAGAGGAGAAAGCTATTACATGATAGAACAAAATCCATAAAAGGGAAGCCACCCCTGATCATTATTAGTAAAAAAATACGAGCACTCATAAAATCAACTAAGGCCAATTTTGAGAGAAAAATTGCCATGGATTCAAAGGACAATCATAAGGCCTTTTTCAGCTATGTTAGGAACCTGGGTGGAAACTCCCAGATATGCTCAGAATTAGTCCAAAATGATACAAAAAATCACTGAACCCACAGACATTGCCAACATACTGGCAGACAGGTTCAGTGCAAACTTCACCCCCCTCTCCCCCCCCTAAATGAGAGATAACTATCCCAGCCGAGTGTAGCCTCCCGGACATCTCAAATGCAGGTGAAAGCTGCTCTCTAAAGCTAAAAACACAGCATCAATGGGACCAGATGGTGTCCCGAATGTGTGCTACACGAGCTAAATGAGGAATTAAACCCGCATAAGGCAGCTGTTTAATCTCAGCCTTACCACAGGATACGTGCCCAAGGAGTGGCGTGACGGCAACTGTGGTCCCACTCCACAAAGGCGCCTCACGGACCCTGGTAATTACCCCCATAAGCTTAACAAGTCTAGCCTGCAAAGCTATGGAGAGGATCATAATGGAGCTCATAAACAAAGATATAGGGGACTTGCAGACATTGGACCCGACCCAGTTTGGCTTTGTCAAGGGAAGATCATGCCTTTTGAACTTGTTCGACTTCTTCGAAACAGTCACCAAGGCCATTGATGAGGGAAAGGCAGTCCATACAGCCTACCTTGACCTTGCAAAGGCTTTCGACACAATACCCCACTTGGGTATTTTAGAAAAACTTACCAGCTTAAATGTAAACCCATATGTCACAAGATGGGTTGCAAACTGGCTTAAGGACAGAACCCACAGGGTTAGAGTTGCTGGCGCTGTGTCAGACTCCAAGCCGGTCACAAGTGGTGTCCCACAGGGCTCGGTCCTTGGCCCCCTACTGTTTGGCATCTACTTCTCAGAAATACAGGCCAACATGGGAGGACTTTGGCCGACAGTTTGCAGACGACTGCAAACTGGGCGCCATAGTGGAAAGTGCATCGGACACTGATATCCTTCAGAAGGGACTCACGGAAACAGATAGCTGGTGCCAGAGCCATGGCCTGAAGTTAAACGCCATATACCCTTCGGGAAAAACAAGGTAACCCCAAGCTACCATATAGGTGGCAATCCACTAAGCACAGAAGAGGTTATCAGGGACCTGGGGACCCAGGTTGACAGTGGCCTTTCTTTTGACACTCACATTGCTAAAGTGGTTAGAAAGACCTTCTACATTGCCCACCTGATCATGAAGGGATTCACATCCAGATCTAGTGAGGTCATTGTTCCCCTGTACTCTTCACTTATCAGACCAATGATGCCCCATTCGGGATGTATCTCACCCGACATCTGCAGCAATTGGAGAGACCCCAAAAGTTCCTCACCAAAAGGATAAAGGGACTCCAAAATCTGTCATATGCTGCCAGATTGAAGAAACTCCAGCTCTATTCAGTCGCATACCGTCTGCTCAGAGGTGACATGTGCCTGACATACAAGGCCATGTCCAACCCAGAATTAATGGACATGCTCCACCTCAAAAAATCCAAATCCACCAAAACCACTAGAGCAAGCGACTTAAACCTTAGCACGGCTATAAATAGGACGTGCTGGAGGGATAGATTTATCACTCAGAGACTCCCTATGCTGTGGAATAAAATCCTGGTCCATGTGAGGCAGAGCACCTCGCTGACTCTGTTCAAGAGAAATCTAGACCTGTGGATGGGAGATCGTAGGCTTACCCCGGGAATGATATCTGTGTCACTGCTGGACAGAGGCACAACAAACTAATGGGCACAGTATTTTTTCATATAAGGGGTGGCGTAAGCCACAAAAATTTGGGCTAGGCTTATAAATGCCTTAGGGCAGATAGCCTAGTATAAACCTATGAACCTATGAATATTGGGCTTTGAGTCTATTCCTTGTGCTAGTCTTTTCCATTTATCAGCATAAGATTTTCTAGTACTAGGTCTTCTGGCTTCCAAAATGGACATCCATCACAGATTTACTGAGAGGTGTTCGAATAATTAGTTGATTAGCCATGCTGCTAGATTCAGAGTTTGGAGCAGAGTGTGCAGAACTTGATAGTTCTGCTGAGACAATAGATGAGGTATTTGAGGCAAGTACCATGGAGGAAGGTGAGACCTATTCCTTAGAAGTGGGCACCAGTGCTGGCGAGGCCAGTCCAGAGCAATTAGGATCATTTTTGTTTTTTCCTGTCTGACTTAGTAAGACCTTGGAGAGAAGAGGCAGAGGGGGAAAGGCATAGACTGATAGGACATCCACTTTCCATGCGAGTTCTTGTGCAGAATTTGCCCAAATTATAATTTTGGGGAGAAGCAAACAGATCTGTCTGGGCTCCCCCATTTCTGTGTTAACATGCTGAAGATTTGTGGATCCAGTTTCCATTTGTGCGGGTCCATAAGATTTCTGCTTAGGTCGTCTGCCAGAGTATTTTGCTTTCCTGGCAGGAATTGAGCTTGAAGATGTATTTGTTAAGTCAAGGCAGTGTTCCACAAGGCCATGGCTAGTCTGCAAAAAGGGGGTAGGAATGTGTACCCCGCCTGCTTGTTTATGTACCACATAACTGTGGTGTTGTCCGTCTTTAACAGTAGTTGTCCTGGATGAAGCAAGTCCTTGAAGGCAGTCAGAGCATTCTGAACAGCTAGCACCTCTTTCTGGTTGATAAGCAGATGCATTTGGTTTCGGCCCCATTTGCCCTGAATGCATCTTCCTGGCAGGTGGGCCCCCCCAAGCATAGTCTGATGCATCTGTAGTCAGGGCTTGGGTAGCAGGGGGTAGAGTGAATGACAGCCCTTGGTGACATGTCTCTGCCCACCAAAGAAACTCCTGTTGTAGGCAGGGAATGAGAGGAATCATGGTTTCCAGACTAACAATGTTGACTCCATAAACTTTAGGTACCATTGTAGTTTCCTCATATGCAGTCTTGCATATGGAATTAGTAGAATGCAGGATGCCATGAACCCCAAAGCCTGCAGAATTTGTCTTGCAGATAACCGGGTTTTTGTTGCCATTTGTTTGAAAAGTATGTCAGTTGCCTTTGTCTGGCGTGAGGTAAGCCATCTGGGCAGTTGTATTCAAGCTTGCACCCAGGAATGTAATTTCAGAGGGTACCAGTTGTGATTTCTTTTCCTTTATGGTATACCCTAGACATGCTAGAAGCCTTTTGACAAACGCCAGATGTTGGAGTGCCCTTGCCCTCTGCTTGAATAAGACAATCGATTGTCCAGATAAGGATAAATGTGAATGCTTCTTTGTCTGCAGAATGCAATTACTGGTGCCAGGCACTTTGTAAAGACCCTGGGCGCAGTAGATAAGCCAAAGGGCAGTGCAGAGAATTGGTAATGCAAAAAAACCTGCTTTGAAGCGGAGGTATCTTCTGCATGATTTCCTTATTGGGATATGCAGGTATGCCTCAAGTCTAGAGTTACTAACCAAGCATTCCTGCCTAGCATAGGCAGTAGCTGTTGTAAAGTCAGCATTTTAAATTTTGGAATGCCCAGGAACGTGTTCAAAATCCAGTATTGGATGCCATGAATTGTCTTTTCTGGGTACCAAAAGTCTTGAATAAAAATAGCCCCCATATCCATGAGGGACAGGACTCGTTTCTGGGCCTCTGCCCACTGGTTGAGGCAGATTCGGCCATCTGTTTGGAATTGGCAAAGTATGGAAATTAAATCTGTACCCTTGGGATACTATGTTTAATACCCACTTGTCCTGGGTAATTAACTGCCAATTTTGAGCATCAAGTGCTAGTTTTCCCCCCCAAGGGGGCTGCCAAAAGATAAGTGCTTGGTGATGGTAGAGGAAAAGTCACCGAGACTGCTTACTGTAGGGCTGCGCTTTGTTTCCCCCAGATTTGGAGGTGGAGACACCAATCACAGGATTCTTACAGGTCAAAGCAATGGGGTATCTGGAGCCTTTTGAGTGCCTGGATTTGCCCCAAGTGGCTCTGCTGGACACAGGAAAGGACCAATTTTTGGTAGGCCAGTGCCTACTGAACCTGGGTGGCTGCACTTGCAAGAAATCTTACAGTTTGCATAGATTTAGCTTGGTCTTCCATTTTCTTTAAAACCTCTATTGCCTTATTACCAAACAGAGTATCATACTGCAAAGGGGCATCCAACAATTTAGCTTTAACATGATCAAGCAGATTTTGCTCCTTGAGCCAAGCATGCCTTCTAATCCCAGATCCAGTAACTGTGGCACTACAAGAGGCCTCCAAGGAATCAAAACCACATTGCAAAGTATGCTTTCCAGTCTGTTCTGCTGAATGCAGTACTTCCTGTTAACTATTTTCCACACAATCAGAAATCAACATTTTGTTTCAGTAAGCCCATAACATGCTGTTGATATTTAAGCATATAAAACTGGCAGTTTAAAGACCTGATTGCCAAGGCTGCAGACGTATAAACCTTCTTACCCCATCTATCCAGCGCTCTGGAATCTTTATCAGAAGGGGTAGGATTTTTGGCTGCAGAGGCCTTTACACCCTTGGGACCCTGAGAAATTGTCTCAGGATTAGCAGCAGGATTTTTGAAAAGAAATTTGTGGGAGTCGGGAACCCTGTAATATCAGTCTGGCTTACTAGGAGCCAGAGGCAGGGAATCAGGAGCCATGCTTGATTCAGAAAACACATCAACGTCCAATACAGGAGGGTACCCCATCTATCCAGCGCTCTGGAATCTTTATCAGAAGGGGTAGGATTTTTGGCTGCAGAGGCCTTTACACCCTTGGGACCCTGAGAAATTGTCTCAGGATCAGCAGCAGGATTTTTGAAAAGAAATTTGTGGGAGTCGGGAACCCTGTAATATCAGTCTGGCTTACTAGGAGCCAGAGGCAGGGAATCAGGAGCCATGCTTGATTCAGAAAACACATCAACGTCCAATACAGGAGGGTATTGCCAAAGGCCTATGCTGAGGAAGGAGGAGGAAATCCCTAAGCCTCTTTTTTGATTCAGAGAAGTCCTGACTCTCCTAGTGAAAATGTTCCCTTAAAGTATGCAAAGTCTCTCCAAGACAGTAATACTAGGAGGAGATGCAGATGGGATGGATTCCTCTGCATCAGAATCCTCATAGGGCGGAATAGAAAATTCCTGATCAGAAAAGGAATCAAAAGAAATGGAAACCGGATCTGAAGATTCATAATCAGTGCCTTGCCTAGGCCTCTTAGCAGGGGGGGGGGTTTGGGAACCTCTGATCAAGGTAATTAAATCTTCAGCCATTTTGATCTGTTTTTTAGGGATAGGGGCCCTAGCACGTGGCTCATGTGTCGGTTTTTTAAACATAAAAGTTGTTTTTGTTGCTGGTGTCTGTTTAATATAAAAATGTTGAGGCCTGAAAACACCCTCAGAAGCCGGTGCCTGCTCAGTGGCTCCGGACCCATCTAAGGGAGAGACATCCGCGGGTTCAATACTCAGAATCTCGCAGCATTCCGGACTCCGAATGGGTCTCTGTAGAGGCCTGCGACTCAAACGTAGCGGATATCAAGGGATGCGAAAGCGCCTCACCGAGTACCGATGACTGGCTTAGAAGCTTCATAGTCTGTTCTGGACCCCAGTCTGTCTCTGTCTTTTTCTTTGCGTTTTTTTATGAACTCCGGTAGTCTGATTACTAACAGACGACATTTCAGAATAATTAAATCTTGAACCAAAATATTTAGAAGCAAAAATATACAGACGCTTAATAGTGCATTGGTTAAATCTAGCACAAAACAGACAGCAAGGCACATTGTGATCTGGGCCTAGGCAAGGAATACAGCACAAATGAAAATCCTCATGAGGTATTTGCTTCCCACAAGTAATGCAATTGACTTTTACTGACCTCGGTAAGGAGCAAGAAAAAAAAAGTTTCCCCCAATGGGATACTTAGCTTTAGTTTAAAGACTTTGGTTCTGAAACTCTAAAACGAAAATTTCAGGAGTCGGCCGACCAGCATTTTCGAACTGCTTCTGCTTCGGGCACCGCATGGCAAGAAAGACTGAATAAAATGGCATCTGCTACATGTTTTATACCCCTGACTACCTGACATCATAAAGAGGAAAAAGCAACTGACGCAGGACCCAAGACTGTTATTCAGGCCGACGAGGGCAACCTGCCAGCAGATTACCCAAATGTAATGACTGCAACAGTGAAACACAATCATCCAGGACTGCAACAGTGAATACACTCAAACATCTACATTAAATGTTAAGTGTACAACTGTAGTATGTTTAGTGTTTCACTGCTGCAGTTATTACATTAGGGTAGATTCCCAAAGCTATGGTTGGGAGGATGGATTCAAACAGCATTAGCAGCAGCTATAAGGCCCTGGAGGACAGCAGTGGCAAAGCCAGCTCTGGATTTAAAGAGCGGTAAATGGCAATGTTTGGCGAACATATGAACAGAGCTCCAGGTAGCAGCTTCTAGAATGTCTCTGGTAGGAACCTCTCTGAAATGCAGCCCTGGTGGAATGAGATCTGATCCCCTTGGGGATGGTTTTACCATGGTGCGTATAGCAGAAATGAATACAATGACTTGTATATTTGGAAATAGTCCGCTTTGAAATAGCCTTTCCCACTGCCCCTGCAGCAAATGCCACCAACAGTTCAGATTTTCTTAGAGATTTTGTCCTGTTTAAGTAAAATCTAAGTTGTCCGTGTACATCCAATGAATGCAGAATCCGATCACCCTTATTCTGTGGATTGGGAAAGAAAGTTATGGTCTGACTGGATACCACCTTAGGCATGAAAGATGCACTGGTCCTGAGAGATACCCTGTCCGTATGAAAAATAATGAAAGGCTCCACTGCCATAAGAACCTGTAATTCAGACATCCTTCTAGCTGAAGTGACTGCTAAAAGGAAAGCAGTTTTCCAAGAGAAAATTTAGGTCTGCAGTAGCAGCTGGCTCAAAAGGAGGGAGAGTTTTTCCAAACAAAACTGAGGTCCCCATGCAGGGGATGGCGCTCTCCTGGGAGGTAAGCTTTTGGCCCCTCTGAGATACTGCTTTAGCACAGGATGAGAGAAGAGAGGAGGTTCTGTGTTCTAATGAGCCAAAATGGCAGAGGCATAGATTTTTATGAAAGAAAAAGATAGGCCCTTGTGAAGCATCTCAGTTGAGTATTGTAGAATCTGAGGAATACTGGGCATCGCTGTGCTTATTCCTTGTGACTGGTTCCAGGCACAGAATCTTTTCCATTTGTCAGCATAAGATTTTCTAGTACTACGTCTTCTAGCCTCCAAAATCATCACAGGTTTGCTGAGGGAAGTGTGAAATTAGATATTAGGCATGCTGCAAGATTCAAAGTTTGGAGCAGAGTGTGCAGAATTTGGTAGTTCTGCTGAGACCGTAGGTAAGGTTGTCTGAGGCAGGTGCCACGGAGAAAGGTGTGACACATTGCACATGAGCGGGTACCAGTGCTGGCGAGGCCAGCCTGGAGCAATCAATCATTTTTGGTTTGTCCTGTCTGACTTTTAGAACTTTGGAGAGCAGAGGCAGAGGTGGAAAGGCATAGACTGAGAGCATCCAATTTCCAAGCTTTTTGAGATGAATTCTTGTGCAGAATTTGTCCAACTAATAATTCTGGGGGTGAGACAAAAGATCCATGTCTGGACTCCCCCCCCCCCCTCCCCATTTGTGTCAACATGTTGAAAATTTGTGGTTCCAGGTTCCATTCATGTGGGTCCATAACATTTCTGCTTAGTTCGTCTGAGTATTGAGCTTTCCTGGCAGGAATTGAGCTTGTAGTTGTATTTGATAGGTCAAGGCAGTGTTCTACAATGCCATGGCTAGTCTGCATAGGGGGCAGGAATGTGTACCCCCTGCTTGGTTATGTATCACATAACTGTGGTGTTGTCTATCATTAATTGTCCTGGATGAAGGTAGTCCTTGGAGGCAGTCAGTGCATTCTGTACAGCTAGCATCTCTTTCTGATTGATATGAAGGTACATTTGATTTGGGCTTCACTTGCCCTGAATGCACTTCCCTGCCAGATGAGCCCAAGCATAGTCTGATGCGTCTGTAGTTGGGGTTTGGACGGCAGGGAGTGGAGTGAATGGCAGTCCCTCGTTTTGGTGGCAGGCCTCTGGCCACCATAGGAATTCTAGTTACAGGCAAGGTATGATAGGAATCGTTTCTAGGCTGTGACAATGGTGACTCCATAAACATTTTAAGTACCGCTGAAGTTTCCTCATATGCAGTCTTGCATATGGAATTAGAAGAGAATTAGAAGAATGCAGGAGGCCATGAACCCCAAAGCTTGCAGAATTTGTCTTGCAGATAGCAGATTTGTGACCACCTGTCTGAAGTCACCAATTGAATTTGCTTTTCTGGCGCAAGGCAAGTCATCTGGGCAGCTGTATTCAAGCTTGCACCCAGGAATGTAATTTTCTTTGAGAGGGTACCAGTTGTGATTTCTTTTCGTTTATGGTGTACCCTAGACAAGTTAGAACCATTTTTACAAACGCCAGATACTTAAGAATGTCCTTGTTTTCTGCCAGACTTAAACAATCGTCCAAGTATGGATATATTTGAATATTTCTTTGCCTGCAAAACGCAGTTACTGGAGCCAGGCACTTTGTGAAGACCCTGGGCGCAGTAGATAAGCCAAAGGGCAGTGCAGAGAACTGGTAATGCAAGTAGCCTGCTTTGAAGCGGAGGTATCTTCTGCAAGTTTCCCCGATTGGGATATGCAGGTAAGCCTCAAGTCTAGAGTTACCAACCAGGCCTAGCATAGGCAGTAACTAACTGAAGGGTCAGTATTTTGACTTTTGGAATGTCCAGAAATGTGTTGAGTGGATAAGTCCAGAATTGGACGCCATGATTTGTCTTTTCTGGGCATCAGGAAAAGTCTTGAATAGAAACCTTGTCCAGTTTCCTCTTCCGGTACTGGTTGAATAGCCCCCCCATGTTCATGAGGGACTGAACTTGTTTCTGGGCCTCTGCCCACTGATTTGGGGGCAGGTCTGGCCATCCGTTTGGGATTGGCAACATGTGGAAATGAAATCTGTATCCCTGGGATACTACATTTAAAACCCATTTATCCTGGGTAATAAGTTGCCAGTTTTGTGCATGAAGTGCCAGTTTTCCCCCAAAGGGGAGGCTAAAAGGCAAGTGCCTTGTTTTCAGACTTGGAGGTGGAGGCACCCCATTGTTTTGTTCTAAAAGTTCCTTGTGACTGAAACTGGGAGCCTTTGGAATGTCTGGATTTGACTTGAGCGGCTCTCAAAGGGACTGAAAAGGAGCAGTTCTTAGTAGGCCAGTGCCTACTAAATCTTGGAGGTTGCAATTGTAAGAAATCTTTCACATTTTGCATAGATTTAGCTTCATCTTCCATCTTTTTTAAAACTTCTTCAGCCGGTACTTGCGTATTATCGCAACCATGCTTTTTCAGTGGTGTGTTATTACCGTTACAATGGGTTTGGCCTATTATCGCTACCACACTAAGTAACCTGTTATTTATATTTCTGCAACCAGTCATTTTCGGCAGCGTGTTCTTTACATAATGGTACTAAATATATTTTTGTAAGTCCTATTCTCACTACTACACTATTTAACTGATTGGAGTGGTTGTACATTTGCATTAGGATTTCATCGTTGCAAGTTATTTTGACTTGGATTGGATATCTGTACTACGGTTTAAAATCGATTTACATTTAAGAAAATAATTCAACTTTATTGGTAATGCATTGCAATGTAACACCTACAATTCAAAGCATTTCAAGATAAAATGTAGTTTCCCGTATTTCTATACAACTTCACAGAGCATTTTAAAAAAGGGTTTAACGTTACATGTACAGTCTTGGAAGGGAGGACAAGAAAGCATCTCTGAAGCAAAAATGCGAAAGTCAGACTATGGATCAAATCTTTTCATACATATTACATTAGTAGGATTTTTAATTAATTGACTGATCTGATTAAGTAAAAACAAAGCCAGGATATGCTGTGTGGATTTTAAATTTGATAAGGGACCTTTCAGTGTGGAAAAAAAGAAAGATTCAATATTGTAATGTGCATGGTTGCGGCAATACGTGGTTTGGAAAAATCAGTTCAAGACTAAACTTATTATGCTAAGAGGGATTTTCTTTACATGATTATCCCATGGTTAAGCTGCATACACAAGAAGCTGTCAAGAAAGTGTACTTGCGATTGCCGGGTAAGCGTGGTTGCAATAATACGCAAGTACCCTTCAGCCTTATTACCAAAGAGACAGTCCTGTTGTAAAGGAGCATCCAACAATTTTGCTTTAACATGATCAGGCAGCGTTTGCTCTTTGAGCCAAGCATGCCTAGGTTTTCCAACTTGTTCAGCTGAATGCAATAAATCCTGTAAATCCTTATTTTCCACACAGTCAGAAATTAACAGTCTTCTGTTTAAGCATACCCATGATATGCTGTTGATATTTAAGCATATGAAATTGACAGTTTAAAGCCCCGATTGCCAAGGTTGCAGAAGTGTAAACCTTCTTACCCCCATCTGTCCAGCGCCCTGGAATCTCTATCAGAAGGGGTAGGATTTTTAGTAGCAGAGGCCTTAAAGCCCTTGGGACCGTGAGAAATAGTTTCAGGATCTGCAATAGGATTTTTGAAAAGGAATTTGAGAGCGTCAGGAAACCTGTAGTACCTGTCTGGCTTACAAGGAGCTGGAGGCAGAGAATCAGGAGCCATACTAGATTCTGAAAAATCAACAATGTCTAGAACAGGAGGTATAGCCAAAGGCCTATGCTGTGGAAGAAGAAAACCCAAGTCTCTTTAGATTCAGAGAAATCCTGACTTTCCCAGTGTAAATGTTCCCGTAAGGTATGTAAAGTTATCCCGAAAGAAAAATCCTCATGGGGAGAAGCAGAAGGAATAGAATCTTCTGCATCAGAGTCCTCATAAGTAGGAATAGACAAATCCTGTTCATTAGAAGAGTCAGAAGAAAAAGAATCCTGCTCAGAAGATTAATAATCAATGTCTTGCCTAGGCCTCTTAGAAGGAAGGGGTTGGCTACCCCTGATCAGAGTAATTAAAACTTCAGCCATTTTGATAACTTGTTTTTTTAGTCACGGGGCCTGTACAGGTGGTCCATGCGTTGGACATAGACATAGATTTTGGCCTTAGTTTTGAAGATGGTGTCTGTTTAATACACAAAATCTGTAGGCCTGAAAACACCCTCAGAAGCCGGTGCCTGCACAGCGGCTCCGGACCCACCTAAGGTAGAGACATCCGCAGGTTCAATACTTAAAGCATCTTGCGGCATACCGGACTCAGAATGAGTCTCAGTAGAGGCCTACAAATCAAAAGTAGCAGGCATCAGGGGCTGCGAAAGCACCTCACTGATTACCAGCGAACTAGCGACTGGCTTAGAAGCGTAGTCAGTTTTGGACCTAAACGGCCTGTCTTTGTGTTTTTTAGGTATTCTAGCAGTCAGATTGTCAACGGACATTTCTGGATAGTTAAATCGTGATCTAAAATATTTAGAAGCAAAGATATACAGACATTTAATAGTTAGTGGATTAAATTTAGCACAAAACCGACAGCAGGGTAAGTTGTGGTCAGGGCCTAGGCAAGGAGTACAGTACAAATGAAAATCCTTATGAGGTATTTGCTTCCCATAAGTAATGCAATTATTAACTTTACTGATATCGATAAGGAGCAAGAAAAAGTTTCCCCAACGGGGTACTTAGCTTTTAGTTGAAGACTTTGGTTCTGAAACTCGAAAATGAAGGTTTCAGGAGTCGGCCAACCAGCACTTGCTAACTGCTTCTGCTTCGGGCACCGTGCTGCAAGAAAGACTGATGTAATGGTGTCTGCTGCATGTTTCATACCCCCGATGACCTGACATCATGGAAGAAGTGACAGCAACTGACACAGGACCCAAGACTTTGTTAATCAGGCCGACTGAGGGCAACCTGCCAGCAGATTACCCAAATGTAATGACCGCAACAGTAAAACACGAAGAACATCAGCATAGTATTTAGAATGTTAAAAGCAATAAAACTATCCTTCCAAACTCTTCATGCCACTAGAGAGAGTATTACTTCATTTGAATTTGCTGTTACACTATACAATACTCACTTTCCCCAGTCCTCCCAAAAAAACAAAAAGCTGGCCTGACCTTGCTAGCCAATTTGATTTTAAGGAAAGTGAAATTACATGTAAACCGAACTAGAAGACCCACACAACCAGATGGTAGGACCTGTGGTATGAAAGTATTAGTCACAACTTACCTATAGTTGGAATAGTGGTCACAATTTCACCAAGTTTTAATTTGTACAGAATAGTAGTCTTCCCTGCAGCATCAAGGCCAACCATCAAGATGCGCATTTCTTTTTTGCCAAAGAGGCCTTTGAAGAGGCTGGCAAACACGCCCCCCATGACTGAAGAGACACTTCAATGATGCCTTCAGATACCTAAACAGGAAAAAAAAAAAAAAAAAAGGAAAAGTCTGAATGTACAGCCCATTCTTCAGATTCTACACAAACTACAAAAGTTTTTAATGTAAAGGAGGCAACACATGAATAAAAAATGTACTTGCATAAAGTCCCTTTGCACCTCAAAACTGAAATTTCATCTTGCCAAACCTACTAAACTGTTTAGCAAAATGATGACAGGCAGAAACGGGTTCATAGCCGTTTACTAGGCTAACAACCACAAGGGCCTTTTTAAGCATAACCATGCACCCCAAATCTGAGTTCCGATAAATGCCAAACTAGGTATGAATTTCTGTTTTCCCAAACAATTGTCCAAGTTGCACTTTAATTGGATTAGGGAGGAAATCTGCTTCACATGGATGGGGAGCCTGTTCCCTAGACAGGCTAGACTCTGGGATAAATACTTCTCTCCAGCAGATCCTATTCAGATCACAGGCAAGGTTCAAATCTTTAGAATGGATAATTCTGTACTGTTTGTTTGGTGGATATGCAGGAGGTCCACAGGAGTCTGACAATGCCCTGTATGCCAGACATAAATCCCCTCTTAAAAGCCTGTAGGAGACTGAATACAAGGATAGGGCCTTGAGGCAGTCGGCATAGGACATTACTTATACCCTGTATTCTTTTAGTGAGGAACCTCTGTGGGACGTTTCCAGTTATTGGATATGCCTGGTTAGGTACATACCAAAAGGGGGCGATGTACTCGATGGTCTGATGAATGCCAAATACAGTGGAACAATGACTTCCTTGGACTTTGCCATATCTTTGTTTACAAGTTGCGCAACATAGAATGACTGCCTCACCACTGTATACGCATGATGATCAAAGGCTAGATCATCTGTAAGTGTCCTTAAGTCCCCGACTACTACGTCAACTCTTAAGGGGTCAGTTTGATAATTACCAGGGATGGAGAACTTCCCATAAGGATACCATTATGCATTTCTTGGCATTTACATTTAGTCCATGACTGACACCAGCTGTTTGTGTCAATCCCTCCTGGAGAACATGTGTCGGACTCCATGACAGCTCCTAATTTGCAATCTACAAATTTAGTCAGCCAAAGACCAGACATTGGCCTTGACTTCTGAGAAGTAAATGACAAAAGGAGCGGTCCAAGGACAGATCCCTGAGGGACTCCACTTGTGACTGGCCTCTGTTCTTTGTAGAGGTGGACGTCCCGATTTTAAACTTCCTGGGTCCTGTCTCAGAGCCAGTTGGCTAGCCACTGGGTGATATACGGGTTTGTACCCAAGCTCTTGAGTTGGTCAATAATGCCAGAGTGGGGTATTGCGGCAAATGGCTTGCCCAGGTCAAGGTAACTATTCTGCCCTCATCCATTGCTTTGATAACTTCCGCAAAGAAGTCCACCAGGGTGAGTTAACATGATATGCCCTTTACAAAAACTGGGTTGGGTCCAGTGTCCGGAGGTTTACTAAATCTCTAGTGATATCTCCAGGATAATTCTTTCCATGGCTTTACATCGAAGACTAGTGAGACTTAGGGGTCTGTAAATGGCCCACCTTTGTGCAGAGGGTTCATGAGGCACGAAGCCTGTTTGGAGGCTAAAGTATTCCAGAGCCCTGACGAGATAGGAAAAATGGCGTATTTTTCAAAAAGGGATTACATAATGCACCTGAAACTCAAATATGCATACGTAAAGCTGTACCAATAAGCAAGCTCAAACCTTGCCCTCACCCATAATTTAAATAGGTTGGGAGGGTGGCCTAATGGTTAAGGTGTTTGCCTTACAAACACAAGGTGCACGGTTTGAGTCTCACAAGGGATAATTGGCTAGGCTTAAAATGGCTCGCAAGGGCAGTTAGCTTAGTACTAACCTATGAACCTATTACCTTACTCAACCCAGTTAATTTTAGTAAGTGTAGAGTAACTGACTGTTTTTTTTTTGGTCTCACATTTTACATACATATACACCCACGCAATAGAGAAATTGTGAATACACCTTTGGTAGACTGTGGACTTTAGTATGCAAACTAATTCTGATTTGTTGAGTCGTATACCAGTAAATTAAGGTTTATGTTGTGTAGGTAAGCAGAAATGTACAGGAAAATGGATGCCTGAAGAGGCAAAGGGTGTGAAAACACTTAAGACTACATTACAGTGATTAGTGTGCATTAATTTTTTAGAGTTGTGCACTTTCGGTGTGCAGTGTCCCCGTTTGCCTTGTGGTGTGGTTAATATAGGAAAAGGATTTTTGGTAGGTAGTGCAATGTTAAGGTTAGCACAAAAGCAAGATGGTGTGGTGCACCAAAGCCACAGTCATCACAGAACTTAATGGTTCTGTAAGACTAACTGGATCACATTTCCTCAGATTCAGGGATTTCACAAGGCTGCATCCTGTACTTGCATAGCAAACCTAGAAACTAATCCAAGACCAAGGCATAGCCAACAGCATCTGTCTTCATTGCGGTATGACCGCAAAGCTAGGAAAGAAGCCCTGACCCAATGCGGACACTGGAGAGAAGTACATATAGCAGCTGAAGTGACAATTACAAAAGGGTCCCCTCAAACACTTGCTTCTACAGAGTACAGCAAGACTATACTTGGTCTCTGGCCTGAACTTTGTTTTTAGTGTTTCTATTGCCAGACAACTTGTATCCTTGTTTTCAGCATTTTATCGCCTGCTAGGCAACTTGTATCCTTTCTGTATATTCTTGTACCATAGGTTCACAGGTATGTACTAGGCTAATGGCCCTGGAGACTTTACAAGCCTAGCCCAAAAAAAAATTGCCCAGGCACTGTGCCACTTCATCTGGCGTGGGGGGATTGGGGATTCTTTAGGTGTAGCATTTCAAGTAGGGCTGGGTTTGACATGGCTTTGTAAGTCTAGCAGAGATCACCTCTAAGTAGATAACAGCTGAAATTTGAGTTTATCCATGTAGGACATGTTTTAAGGCCTAGGATTCTTTGTGAGGTACTTGTGGCCTCTCAAGTAGTCGTAGGTCTGGTCTAATGAGAGAGGACCTTTCTTCCTGGATGCGAAATTAGAAGTTATGTACTCACCATAACGTTCCATCTGAGTAGGTGACTTCATTCGGATGCAACCTGTGGGTATCGGATCCGATCTCGGATCCGAGCCGGCAATTCAAAAGCTTAGGCTCCGAGCTCCTAGCTCCTCCCTCTTACCCATAACCCCTTGCCAAGCCCTGACTGACCTCAGATTGAGTTTGCCTCAAATACTGACCACAGTATACTAAAACAGCATAAATACTCGCTCTATAAAGGTCAGGGGGATGGAGGGGGGGATGGTTGCATCCGAATGAAGTCACCTACTCAGATGGAACGTTATGGTGAGTACATAACTTCTAAATCTGAAGTAGGAAGACTTCATTCGTCTGCAACCTGTGGGACAGAGTCCCTAGCTACCTGAATCTTGGGCGGCCATCATGGAAGGATGTTCCGGAGCACCGCTGAGCCAAAGGATGCTCTTCCTCTAGAAACAACATCCACCTTGTAATGAGAAATAAAAGTATGAGGCGAGGCCCAAGTAGCTGCCGCGCAGATATCATCCAACGAAACACGGGACTTTAAAGGCGGCTGACGTAGAAACTGCCCTAGTAGAATGAGCCGTAACCCTCTGAGGAGCAGGTCTGCCTGAAGTGTCATATGCCTGCAATATGCAATTAGCAATCCATTTAGACAGAGTGACTTTAGACACTGCTTTACCCAGAGCAAATTTAGCAAAGGAGACGAACAGCTGATCTGATTTCCTGTGGCCAGCTGTCCTGTTAATATAAAACGTAATTGTCTATGAACATCCAATGAATGCAATTTGTATTCCCCTTTGTTTGAATACTTGGGAAAAAAGACAGGCAAATTGATTGACTGGTTAATATTGGATTCAGAAGAGACCTTCGGAAGAAAAGATGGATTGGTCCTGAGGCACACCCTATCAGGGAAGAAAGAAAGGTAAGGCGGTTTGACACAAAGAGCCTGAAGCTCAGACACCCTTCTGGCTGAAGTGATAGCTACCAGAAAGACAGTCTTCCAGGAAAGGAATTTTAAATCAGCAGAAGCTGCAGGCTCAAGGGAGGAGCAGTAAGGGCCTGCAGGACTAAAGACAAATCCCAAGGGTACAACCTCCTTGACTGGAGGTCTTAATAAAAACTCCCTTGAGAAAGGATTTGCATAATTTCGCTGTCATAAGGGGAGCTGTGTCCTGTCCAATGTGATAATGCGATATAGCCGCCAATTGTACTTTAATCGTGGAAGAACTGGCCCTTGATGAAAGAGGTCTGTTAGAAATTCTAGCACCGCAGAGATAGGTGCTGAAAAAGGATCCACCGTTCTCTGCCCTGCCCATATAGAGAACCTCTTCCATTTACTCCGATAAACCTGTCTGGTAGAAGGTTTATGAGCAGCCACCAAAATTGCTTTGACCGGTGAAGAGATACCGAGTCCTAATTAAGGTTGGAATTGGAGCAGCCAAGCTGTCAACTTCAGGGTCCGCAGATTGGGAACTGGCATTCCCAGAGGGTGAGATGAGATCCGAAATTGGATCCAGAATCCATGGTGGATTGATTTTGTGAGACCATACGAAGGGGAACCAAGGTTGTCGAGGCCAGAATGGGGCAATGAGAATCATTCTGCTCCCCAAACTGTTGGCTTTCTGCAGAAACCTCTGCATCAGAGGAAGTGGAGGGTAGGCATAAAGGAGACCGGGAGGCCAAGCATGCACCAGAGCATCCTCGAACTCCCCTGGTGGGGAAGTAGAGCGAAGAAATTGTCGCATTTGGCGTTTGAGGGAGAAGCAAAAGATCGCAACAGGGTTGCCCCAAACGGCAAAAATCTTCTTCGCTACTTGAAGGTTTAGGGACCACTCGTGTGGAGAAAGGATGGTGCGACTGAGCTTGTCCGCAAGGATGTTGGACTTTCCCGGAATGTGCGTTGCTATCAGAAAGCGTTTGGTGGAAATTGCCCATTCCCAGACTCTCATGGCCTCTCGACAAAGGGGATAAGACCTGGTTCCTCCCTGCTTGTTGATATACCAGACTACGGACATGTTGTCTGTCTGAATCGCAATAGTCCCTGTAGGAAGAACGTGGTGAAGTGCTTGCAACGCTAGGAGCACCGCCCTCATTTCCAGGACATTTATATGCAATGATGTCTCTGTGTGATTCCACGTGCCTTGGACAATCTTTCCGCAGAATGCCCCCCACCCGAGGCAAGAAGCGTCCGTGGTCACTGTGGCTCGGGAAATGCAGCAAAAGGGTCTTCCTGTGAGGGGCCCCGGAGAAAGAAGCCACCACAGAAGGGAGTCCCTGCACGCTCTGCTGACCGCAATCGGAGCGTTAGAGACGAACAAAGAGGAGACCACTGAACTTGAAGGGTCCATTGAAGAACCCGCATGCGTGGCGGGCATGAATTAGAAGCGGGATAGCTGCCGCCATAGAACCTAGGGCCCTCAGGACCCGAAGCTGCAGTTGGTGACGGTTGAAGGATTGCTGTCACATGACACCTCAGGCTGACGATACGGTCTGGGGTGAGGAAGGCTCGCATTGATCTGGTGTCTAGTCTTCCTCCTATGAAATCTATAATTTGAGTTGGATTCAGGAAAGATTTCTCCCAGTTGATCGTTATGCCCAGCCTTGGTGCTAGTTGAAGGAAGTAATCCCTGGCTGAGCACAGAAGATGCCTTGATGATGCAGTCAGGAGCCAGTCGTCCAGGTGCGGAAAGACCTGTAATCCCTGGAGCCTCAGGTCGGCCCCCACCACCGCTAACACCTTGCCAAACACCCTGGGGCCTGAGGTGAGACCAAAGGGCAGGACCCTGAACTGATAGTGACTGGCTCCCAGCCGGAAGCGAAGAAACCTCCTGGATCGTCTGTCCATCCGAATGTGGTAGTACGCATCCTTGAGGTCTATGGAACACATCCAGTCGTTCTCCCTCAAAAGGGGGAGTATAGATTGCAGGGTGACCATCCGGAACTTTTGCTTGGTTACTGACAGGTTCAACAGGGAAAGGTCTAAAATTGGTCTCAAGTCCCCCGTCTTCTTTGGCACCAAAAAGAACCTGGAGTAAAACCCTAATCCGGCTTGATCTGGGGGGACGCGCTGGATGGCTCTTTTTCCTAGCAGCTGCTAGATTTCGAGAGCTGCCGCCTCCCTTTGGTCGGGTGGAACATCTGGGAGGCTGCGAGATTTGGGGATCTTGATTAGGGGTATTGAATATCCTCTGGATATGAGTCGAAGCACCCAACTGTCTGTTGTTATGGACTCCCAAGAAGTCAGGTGCATCGAAAACCGCCCCCCGACTGCCTCCAGAGACAGACAGCCGGGCAACCCTTCAGGGCTGCTGTGTGGGTCTCTCAGAGAAGGGTTCTCTGGACCCAAAATTGCCAGGAGCCCCCCTGCCTCTGGCACGACGACCTCCCCGTCCTCCTCTGCCACGGAAGGACTGGTTATCCGGAGCAGGTTGGGACTGCTGCGACTTCCGGAACCACATCTTCTTCTGTCCCTTTTGGTTCTTAGAGAAGGACCTCTGGGGAGCTGAGAAGCGGACTCCGACGGCAGACAGCGTCTTCCCGTCCTTTTCGCTCTGGACAAGTGTCTCGCGAACAGTCTTGCCAAATAAGGCAGAACCATCGAAAGGGGCATTCGCGAAGGTCGCCTTAAAGGGCTCAGCAAAATCACAATGGCGGAGCCAGGCCTGTCGCCTCATGACAAGGCCTGCTCCGCTGGCTCTAGCGGCTCCCTCAGTAGCATGAGACAGCAGCCGCATAGATGTATTGGATACAGATCTGAGAGTGGCCATTCGGGTGGAATAAACCTGCTTATCCTCACTCGAGATGGACTCCGGGGAGATGCAGCGTACTCTTTAATCAGATCTCGCTGCATCCTAATGACATGCGCCATGTAGTTCAGCTCTCAAGGAGAAGGTCGCTGAACTAAACACTCGCTTCCCAATTCGATCCATCGAACGGGACTCCTTGCCCGGAGGATGGACGGAGGGACTCTCCTGGGCCAATTCCCTCTTCGTGGCTGCAGCCATCATCATGGCATCTACTGGGGGACCCTTACTCCAGTGGGTGCGGTCTGATGGAGGAGAAAGAATGCGGTCCGGGCGTTTTGGGATAGGCTCAATGGTGTCCGGATCCTTCCACGCCCTGATAGATATAAGATCTACCAGGGGGTCAGCAGGAGGGGACACCCAAGAGGTAGAAGGGCCCGCCTCGAATGCCTCCAAGAACACAGACTCGTCCGAAGAAGCCTTGGGGGCAGACCACCCCCCCCTGATCGGGGCAGACCACCCCCCCCTGATCCTTAACATCTCCATGATGTCTCCAAATGAGACGTCCTCAGGGGGTGACCTAGGGGAGCCTTCCCCTTCATCCAAGTCCGTGTCTTCGGTGACTGACTCAGGGGAGTCCATGTGCCTCCTCTTGCACTTGCGCTTCCGAGGTACTTCATCGGGGGGGCTGTCCGAGGAGTACTCTTCAGCAGATGGATGTTCCAAGGGAACCACTTGGGACATCGAGGCGGGCTGTCCCTGGGACCGGCTGGTGGGGGCCTGGCCCAACTGCAATGGAGTGCGGGATGGAGCCGTGGCAGGGACCGGGGGTCCGGATGTCCTCGACAGTGCCCTTTCCATAACGTTGAAAGCCGAGGGGGAGCCAGCTTCTCTAAGCCCCGAGAGCCGACCCCCACTCGGATCCGACGTACGGATCGGAGTCGGAGCCAAAACAGTCGGATCCGAGAGACCAGTGTGCTCCGACCTGGACGGAGCCGAAGACACACCAGCTCCCTCGGATCCGAGGCTCGGCCCTCGGCTCCGAGAGGTCGGGTCCGAAGTACCCGAAGCACTCAAGGGATGGGACGGATCCGAGGTGCGCCGACCAATCGGATCCGACCCACCCCCGGATCCAAATCTGCACGGCGCCGAAAGCTCCGAACCCGTGGTATGGGTCGGAGAAGGAGCTACGGGGGCGAAAAAAGGGGTCGAAGCCCCTCCCGGTTGGGGGGGGGCTAGGAGCACTCCCATTTGCATTTGGGCCTGGATGAATTTCCTCATCATCCGGTCCATATCAGCTTCGCTCATCGAAAAAGTCGATCTAGAGGAGGCCACCGAAGCGGACCTAGAGAACCGTCTCGGTGACCTCCTGGAAGGGCTAGCCTCCTCCTCCTCGGGTCCAGGAGAGAACCGAGGGGAGTGGAGCCGAGGAGGAGGAAGGCTAGAAGGCACAGGGGAAGCCCGCTTAGATGGAGGAGCCGAGCTGGAAGCTTGGCTCTCCTCTTGTGGTGCTTCTCCTGTGCCTCTCCTGTCTCCCTACTAGAATCCTTCCCCTCCGGCATTTTTAAGGGAGGTTGAGTCCCAGCCGGAGGGGGAGAACTCACAGCAACAAGTTGCTGACTGGAGGGGGCAGAGGCCGAAGCAGTATCTGGGGGTAAAAGACCCGCCAGCACTAACTTCGACCTCCGTTCCCTTAAAGCCCGGGGGTTGAACCCTGCACAAATGGTACAACCAGAAGACAGGTGTTCAACCCCCAAGCATTTAACGCACCGAGTGTGGCCATCTGCTGGGGACAGCTTATGGCCACACTCGGTACATTTCGAAAAGACAGCCTTAGGGGCTTCAGACATAACACCTAAGGCCTAAACACACACACACACAAACAAACTACGAAAAACCCGAGAAAAATTAACTAAAGAGGGAGGGAAAGCCTTAACCACACACAACACTAACTATATTTGTAACAAAAAAAGAGAATTTAAACAATTTTCCTGTCAGAAAACTACTTATCTCAAAACCACGCCAGGAGCTCAAGAATTCCGTTGCTTCTTGAAAAGCGGCAAACGAAATCTGAGGTCAGTCAGGGCTTGGCAAGGGGTTATGGGTAAGAGGGAGGAGCTAGGAGCTCGGAGCCTAAGCTTTTGAATTGCCGGCTCGGATCCGAGATCGGATCCGATACCCACAGGTTGCAGACGAATGAAGTCTTCCTACTTCAGATCCTTTGGTTAGAAGATGTCACGTAGGACTTTGACCAGTGGCAATGTGGTGGTCGAAGGTGAGGTGGCAGTCGACCTGGGTGCCCAGATCTTCAGTGCTCGGTGGGCTCCCATCAATGTGGTAATTCATGGGAACAGAGTTTCTTCCAAAGGGGATAATGCATTTTTTGGCGTCACTGGTCTCAGAGGCCCTTTTGTAGATATCACTTGGTGAGTTGATAGTGGCTCCTAGCTTACAGTAATCAGCGAACCTGGTCAGCGTCCTTCTGTGTTGGCCTGGACTTCCGAGAAGTAGACGCCAAACAGGAGAGGGGCCAGGACCAAGTCCTGTGGGACTCGCTCCGTGGGTCCTAAGTCTTGACTGTCGATCAGTCAGGAGTAAAGTTGCGGATTCAGTCTGAGAGACAATTTGCAACCCACCTAGTGATGTAAGGATCGATGCCTAGTTTGGTGAGTTTATCAGTGATACCAGAGTGGGGAATGGTATCAAAGGCCTTAGCCAGGTCGAAGTAGGCTGTATGCACTGCATCACCCTCATCCACTGCCTTGGCGACTGCCTCGAAGAAAATCAACCAGGTTCAGCAGGCAGGATCTCTCCTTGACAAAGCCAAACTGCGTGGGGTCAAGAGTTTGGAGATTGCCTACATCTTTGTTAAACAGGTCCATGATGATGCGCTCCACAGCTCTGCATACCAGGCTCATCAGGCTAATGGGGGGGGGAGTACCCAGGGTCTGTAGTTGCTCTCCCTTTATGGTGCAAGATGATTGTAGCAGTGCGCCATTCGGTAGGGACATAGCCTGAGGTAAGGCTGTGATTGAACAGGGCACACAGATGTGGTGCCAGTTCATTTTGCAGCTCATGTAGGATGCAGCCAGGGATATTACAGGTCCCATGGACTATTATTGACTTTGGACAATGCAGCTTTTACCTGTGCAGCAGAAATTGTGGGTACCAGGCTTTCATCTGGTATTGTGATAGGGCACTTGGGGGGGGGGGGTAAAGTTGGCACCGAATCTGTTGGCTCAGTTTAGGAGGTGCAATTGTGCAATAACTCACAGCAAATCTGGGTATTGCCTTTGAGATTTTTGATATAGCTATAGAAGGCTTTACGGTTGTTTTTGGCATCAGCCACAATTCTGCCTTCATAGCTGGCTGGATATTACTGCATGCAGTCCCTTGGAGGCTAGTACAATGCACAGTACTCTCCTCTTAGATGACATGCAACTCTCAAGGTGTCTACTGTTGAGAAATTCAATACAGCCAAACACCACAAACTCCTGTGGTGCTTCACAGAAGGCAGAGAGGGCAACAGAAGGAGATGGGTCCATTTCTTGGGGTCATGATCTTCCTTAACATGGACTTTACAGGAGTTCTGTTAAAACACAGAATTAGGCCATTAGGTTGGTGCAATATACTTGCAGTGTCTTGAAGTCCAGCAACTATATTTTGGATGCAAAAAGGGTCCCCAATCAGCATGGTTTCCCTTTTGACCAAAATTGAAGTAAACCAGTACCACCCGGACAAGCCATTTTCCAAGAAAAAAAAACAACATGCAGTTCAAGGACTGAAGAATGGGCAAAGCTCTAAAGTCCAGATGGAACCAAAGCAGAGTTGTATAACAGCATGCTCGGAGCCCCTAATCCTCCCGCCACACTTCAAAACTCTTCTGGATATCCTTGGCTTCTGGCTAGGGTTACCTAAAATATGCATATAAAAGCAGGGTTTACACACACAAAGTGGAAAACATCTACATGCCCAAGTTACACAGTGGAAAAAAAATCATTAAAATAAAATGTCCATTTTTTAATTTGTACTACCAATTCAGACTGAAGTACATCAAATCAAAGTGTGTTTAAACAATGCTGACTAGCAACAGACAGCTAGTGCTATTCACTTAGCCTGCAGTATGCCCTTTCTAAATTGTGGGAATGTAATATCTATGCTGCAAAGATGTTAAAATATAAGCACATCATTCTGTTTTAGGCTACCACAACTTTACACAACACCCACTGGTGACTATACTCCAAAGATTATACCTTCAGACTAAACCACAGAACTCAGTAGAAGCTCACTTAAAGGAGAGCTTTAAAATTACAGCTTTATCAATACCGGCCCCCACCCATGGCCCCAGGCTAATCATGAAAGGGGACTTAGTGCACTTCGGTGCCAAATGACCCCCCCCCCCCCCGAGTTTAAATCATGCGGTAAGGTTGCACAATGGTGGAGAAAAGAAAACTCCACTGTTGCCGAAACTGGTTTCTTTGTGCTACACAACACAACTGGAAATTACTGTCTATCAAACAGGAATGCAAACTTCCTTGCATTTTCTGAAAAAAGAAATTATGTTCCATCTGTGTTGCCCATTTTCATTAATTGGGTTCTGTGCTGATCCTCTTATCCAACTTGGCAGTTAAAGCTCATGACCACAAACACTCTTGCGCTCCTCCCTTTCCCATAATGCATCACTCAGATCATGTCATTATATACAAGAATGTATATTACATTATATATATTGCACACCATCCAGATTCCCATCCGTATCTATATCAATCTGCAGATATATATATATATATATATATATATATATATACACATATACATATACACAAACACACACACATATACATGTGTGCATTGTATACACACAACATATATTGTTTGTGTATATGTCTACTTCACATGATCGAACTTTTAAATGTTCGAATTTCATTTGAGACCATTAAGATCCAACCTCAAAAAAAAAAAAAAAAAAATTAAGCAACTAAACATTGCTAGCAAGGGGGCAATCCCCTCCCTCCACTATTTAAATATACCAACTCGGAGTTCTCACTAAATTGTGGAAAAGTGAAATCTTCCTGTTCCATGCTGTATGGAGATCTCCATGCACACTGAGCTTTTAAAAGTTAGATCTGAAGGGGATCTTGTCCAGGTAAAATTTAATTGTCCATGATGTCCAGCAGGTGTAAACAGTATTCACCTTCATTTGAAAAGTTTGCAAAGACTGGCAAGTCTATGGACTGGTTAATATTAGATTCTGACACCACTTCAGGAAGAAAAGACTGGTATGTTCTTAACAGCATTCTCTCCTTGTGAAAGATGCAAGAATGCTAAAGCTTGCAATTCAGAAAATCCTCCTGGCAGAAAACTCTTCCTGGTAGCTGTCACGTCTAAGACAAATCTGAGGTTGCAAGTAGCTGCCGACTCAAATGGTTGACGAGCTAGGGTTTTGTAAGACTAACGGCAAATCCCATGGTGCTACCAGGTCTTTGAATGGGGCTTTTAAATGTAAAGCACCTTTTAGAAAGTCTGCACAAACGATGAGACAGTAGGGCACTTTCGTAAAGTCAGTTATGAAAAGTGGAAATAGCGGCTCCCGATTCAAAAAAGGATGGCTAAATATTCTAGGACTTTGTACACTAATGCTGAGAAAGGGTCTATCTTGCTGGAACAGGCCCAAATCGAAAATCTTTCCATTTGTTTTGGTAAAGCTTTCTGGTGGATGGTTTATGGGAAGCTAGAAGAAACTTTGTACCAAAGAGGATAACTTATTCTGCCTGGCAATTAACAGAATTGGAGATACCAAGTAGTCAGCTTGAGGTTCTGGTGATTGGGATGCACTGAGCCCAGAGGGTGAGATAACAGGTCCAGAGTAGGGTCTAGAATCCATAGGCAGTGAACCAGATGAGGCCAAAGAAAGGGGAACCAGACTTGACGGGGCCAATAGGGTGCAATAAGAATTACATCGCTTCAACCCTTGGGCTTTCCTCAAAAATTGCAGAATTAGTGGAATGGGGGGGGGGGCAATCGAGAAGCTCGCCTCTCAGGGACACCCCGGGGGGGGGGGGGTGAAGTAGCTGCTGCATTTGTTGGATTACTGCGGAGGCGAACAGATCACAGCACAGCTGGCCCCAACAATGAAAAATCGTAATCCTTACATGGTGGTTGAGACACCACTCATGAACCATCAGAATGCATCTGATATGCATCGCTACCTGAAAGTGGCTGGAAACAATAGTGCATTGACAAATTCTTAGGGCTTCCAAACATAGGGCAGAATCCGGTTCCTCCTTGTTTGTTGGCATACCAACATGTCTGCTTGGATTGTAATTGTCCCTGAAGGAAGGAAAGACTGGAACGCTTAAAGCGCTGCCCTTAATTCCAAGACACCAACATGCAAATTTGCCCCTTGAGGGGACCAAGTGCCTTGGACAGTCTTCCCCAGATAATGTCCCCCACCCCAATCTGGAAGCATCCGTGGTCACTACAGCTTTGGGTGAAGGGGGAGAAAGGAGCGACCTCAGATTTTCTGATGTTTTCATCCACCAAGATAAATCCTTTTTGCAGAGATTTGTTATCAGGATTGGATGAGACATCAAATATGCCAAAATCTACCATTGTGGCGCCAACAGCCATTGAAACAAGCTCATGTGATACCTTGTGAGGGGTACCAAGGTTAGAGTTGCTGCCATGGACCCCAGAGTTTGCAGCATCAGGAGAGCAGGAAATTAGAAGTTATGTACTCACCATAACGTTCCATCTGAGTAGGTGACTTCACTTGGATGCAACCTGTGGGTATCGGATCCGACCTCGGATCAGAGCCGGCATTTCAAAAGCTTAGGCTCAGAGCTCCTAGCTCCTCCCTCTACCCATAACCCCTTGCCAAGCCCTGACTGACCTCAGATTGAGTTTCCTATATAATACTGACTACAGTACCTGAACAAAGCATAAATACTCGCTGTATAAAAGGTCAGGGGGATGGAGGGGGGGATGGTTGCATCCAAATGAAGTCACCTACTCAGATGGAACGTTATGGTGAGTACATAACTTCTAAATCTGAAGTAGGCAGACTTCATTTGTCTGCAACCTGTGGGACAGAGTCCCCAGCTACCTGAATCTTGGGCGGCCGCCATGGAAGGATGTTCTGGAGCACCGCTGAGCCAAAGGATGCTCTTCCCCTGGAAACAACATCCACCTTATAATGAGAAATAAAGGTATGAGGTGAGGCCCAAGTGGCTGCCGTGCAGATATCATCCAATGACACACGGGACTTAAAGGCGGCTGACGTGGAGACTGCCCTAGTAGAATGAGCCATAACCCTCTGAGGAGCAGGTCTACCTGAAGTGTCATAAGCCTGCAGAATACAATTAGCAATCCACCTCGATAGTGTGACTTTAGAAACTGCTTTACCCAAAGCAAATTTAGCAAAGGAGACGAACAGCTGATCTGATTGTCTGTGACCAGCTGTTCTGTGAATGTAAAATCGTAATTGTCTATGAACATCCAAGGAATGCAATTTGTATTCGCCTTTGTTTGAGTACTTGGGAAAAAACACAAGTAAGTTGATTGATTGGTTGATATTAGATTCTGAAGAGACTTTTGGAAGAAAAGATGGATTGGTCCTGAGGCACACCCTATCTGGAAAGAAGGAAAGGTAAGGCGGCTTGACGCATAGAGCCTGAAGTTCAGACACTCTTCTGGCTGAAGTGATGGCTACTAAGAAGGCAGTCTTCCAGGAAAGGTACTTCAGGTCTGTAGAAGCTGCAGGCTCGAAGGGAGGAGCAGTAAGGGCTTGCAGAACTAAAGATAGGTCCCAAGGTGGTACAATCTCTTTGACTGGAGGCCTCAACAAAAAAATTCCTTTAAGAAAGGTTTTGCACAATTTCGCCGTCATGAGGGGAGCTGTCTCATGACCAATGTGATAATGAGAGATGGCTGCCAATTGTACCTTAATCGTGGAAGAACTTGCCCCTTGATGAAAGAGGTCTGTTAAAAAATCCAGCACTGCCGACATAGGTGCTGAAAAAGGATCCAAACTTTTCTGGACCGCCCAAATAGAGAATCTCTTCCATTTACTCCGATAAACCTGCCTAGTGGAAGGTTTATGAGCCGCCACTAGGATGGCCTTGACCGGTGACGAGATACCGGGAGTCCTAATCAAGGATGGAACTGGAGCAGCCAAGCTGTCAATTTCAGGGTGCGTAGATTGGGGACCGGAATTCCCAGAGGGTGGGAGTGAGATCCGGGATCGGATCCAAAATCCAGGGTGGATTCACTTTGTGAGACCATACAAAGGGGAACCAGGAGGCCAGAACGGGGCAATGAGAATCATTCTGCTCCCCAAACTGTTGGCTTTCTGCAGAAGCCTCTGCATCAGAGGTAGTGGAGGGTAGGCATAAAGGAGACCGGGAGGCCAAGCATGCACCAGCGCATCTCTCGGGATTCCCTGGTGGGAAGCAGAGCGAAGAAATTGTCGCATTTGGCGTTTGAGTGAGAGGCAAAAAGATCGCAACAGGGTTGCCCCCAAACGGCAAAAATCTTCTTCACTACCTGAGGATTGAGAGACCACTCGTGAGGGGAAAGAATGGTGCGACTGAGTTTGTCCGCAAGGATGTTGGATTTTCCCGGAATGTGCGTTGCTATAAGAAAGCGTTTGGTGGAAATTGCCCATTCCCAGACTCTCATGGCCTCTCGACAAAGGGGATAGGACCTGGTTCCTCCCTGTTTGTTGATGTACCAGACTACCGACATGTTGTCTGTCTGAATCGCAATAGTCCCTGAAGGAAGAAGGTTGTGAAGTGCTTGCAACGCTAGGAGTACAGCCCTCATTTCCAGTACATTTATATGCAACGAAGTCTCTGTGGAGTTCCACGTGCCTTGGACAATCTTCCCCGCAGAATGCCCCCCCCCACCAGAGGCAAGAAGCGTCCGTGGTAACTGTGGCTCGGGGAAATGCTGCACAAAAAGGTCTCCCTGTCAGAGGCTCCGGAGACAGAAGCCACCAAAGAAGGGAATCCTTGCATGCTTTGCTGACAGCTATCTGACTGTTGAGAGAGGAACAGAGAGGGGACCACTGAACCTGAAGGGTCCATTGAAGAACCCGCATGCGTAAGCGCGCATGAATAAGAAGCGGGATAGCTGCCGCCATTGAACCTAGGGCCCTCAGGACCGAAGCTGCTGTCGGAAATGGTTGCAGGACCGCTGCGACATGACACTTCAGGTTGGAAATTCTGTCTGGGGTGAGGAAGGCTCGCATTGACCTGGTGTTTAGCCTTCCTCCTATGAAATCTATAATTTGTGTGGGGTGCAGTAAAGATTTCTCCCAGTTGATAGTGATGCCCAGCCTTGGGGCTATACGAAGGAAGTAGTCCCTGGCTGAGCACAGAAGATGCCTTGATGATGCCGTCAGGAGCCAGTCCAGGTACGGAAAGACCTGTAATCCCTGGAGCCTCAGCTGGGCCGCTACAACCGCTAGTACCTTGGTGAACACCCTGGGGGCTGAGGTGAGACCAAAGGGGAGGACCCTGAACTGATAATGACTGGCTCCCAGCCGGAAGCGAAGAAACCTCCTGGACCGTCTGTCCATGTGAATGTGGTAGTACGCGTCCTTGAGGTCGATGGAGCACATCCAGTCGTTCTCCCTCAAGAGGGGGAGTATAGATTGAAGGGTGACCATCTGGAACTTTTGCTTGGTTACTGACAGGTTCAGCAGGGAAATAGCTAAGATCGGTCTTAAGTCCCCCGTTTTCTTTGGCACTAAAAAGAACCTGGAGTAAAACCCTGACCCGGTTTGATCTAGGGGGACGCACTGGATAGCTCTTTTTTCTAGCAGCTGTCCGATTTCGATAGCTGCTGCCTCCCTTTGGTCGGGTGGTACATCTGGGAGGCTGCGAGATCTGGGAACTTTGTACAGGGGAATTGTATAACCTCTGGATATCACGCGAAGCACCCAACGGTCTGTTGTGATGGACTCCCAAGAAGTTAGGTGCCTCGAAAAGCGCCCCCCCGACTGCCTCCAGAGACGGACAGCCGGGCAACCCTTCAGGGCTGCTGCGTGGGCCTATCAGAGAAAGGTTCTCTGGACCCAAAGTTTCTAGGAGCCCCCCTGCCTCTAGGACGACGACCTCCCTGTCCTCCTCTGCCACGGGAGGACTGGTTATCCGGAGCAGGTTGGGACTGCTGCGACTTCCAGAACCACATCTTCTGTCCCTTTTGGTTCTTCGAGAAGGACCTCTGGGGAGCTGAGAAGCGGACTCAGACGGCAGACATCGTCTTCCCGTCCTTCTCGCTCTGGACCAATGTTTCGCGAACAGTTTTGCCAAACAAGGCAGAACCATCAAAGGGGGCATTCGCGAAAGTCACCTTGAAGGGCTCTGTGAAATCAGTGGCGGAGCCAGGCCTGCCGCCTCATGACTAGGCCTGCTCCGCTGGCTCTAGCGGCTCCCTCGGTAGCGTGAGAAAGTAGCCGCATAGATGTGTTCGAAACTGCTCTAAGAGTGGCCATTCGGGTGGAGTATACCTGCTTGTCCTCACCGGACATGGACTCTGGGGGAGATGCAGCGTATTCTTTAATCAAATCCCGCTGCATCCTGATGACGTGTGCCATGTAGTTCAGCGCTCTCAAAGAGAAGGTTGCTGAACTGAAAACTCGCTTCCCAATGCGATCCATCGAGCGGGACTCCTTGCCCGGAGGATGCATAGAGGGACTCTCCTGTGCCAATTCCCTCTTAGTGGCTGCAGCCATCATCATGGCATGTACTGGAGGGCCTTTGCTCCAGTGAGTGCGGTCCGCCGGAGGGGAAAGGATACGGTCAGGACGCTTGGGTACAGGCTCAACGGTGTCCGGATCCTTCCACGCTCTGGTGGATATAAGGTCCACCAGAGGGTCGGCAGGAGGGGACACCCAAGAGGTAGATGGGCCCGCCTCGAATGCCTCCAAGAACACAGACTCGTCTGAGGAGGCCTTGGGGGCAGACCACCCCCCCCCTGATCCTCAACATTTCCATAATATGTCTCCAAATGAGACGTCTTCAGGGGGTGACCTTGGGGAGCCCTCCCCTTCATCCAAGTCTGTGTCTTCGGTAACGGACTCGGGGGAGTCCATGTGCCTCCTTTTGCACTTGCGCTTCCGAGGTACTTCTTCAGGGGGGCTGTCTGAGGAGTACTCTTCCGCAGCTGGATGTTCCAAGGGAACTACTTGGGACATCGAGGCGGGCTGTCCCTGGGACCGGCTGGTGGGAACCTGGCCCAACTGCAAGGGAGTGCGGGATGGAGCCGTGGCAGGGACCGGGGGTCGGGAAGTCCTCAACAGTGCCCTTTCCACTACGTCGAAGGCTGAGGGGGAGCCAGCTTCTCTGAACCCCGAGAGCCGACCCCCACTCTGATCAGACGCACGGATCGGAGCCGGAGCAGAGACAGTCGGATCCGAGAGACCGGTGTGCTCCGACCTAGACGGAGCCGAAGACACACCAGCTCCCTCGGATCCGAGGCTCGGTCCTCGGCTCCGAGAGGTCGGGTCCGAAGCACCCGAAGCACTCAAGGGATGGGACGGGTCCGAGGTGCGCTGACCTATCGGATCCGACCCACCCCCGGATCCAACTCTGCCCGGTGCAGACAGCTCCGAACCCATGGTGTGGGTCGGAGAAGGAGCCAAAGGGGCGAAAAAAGGGGTCGAAGCCCCTCCCGGATGGGGGGGGCACTAGGAGCACTCCCATTTGCATTTGGGCCTGGATGAATTTCCTCATCATCCGGTCCATGTCTGCTTCACTCATGGAGAAGGTAGATCTAGTAGAGGCCACCGAAGCGGACCTAGAGAGCCTTGGGGACCTCGCTGAAGGGCTAGCCTCCTCCTCCTCGGGCCCAGGAGAGAACCGAGGGGAGTGGAGCCAAGGAGGAGAGAAACTAGAAGGCACAGGAGAGGCCCGCTTGGATGGAGGAGCCGAACTAGAGGTTTCAGCTCTCCATTTGTGGTGCCTCTCCCTGTGCCTCTCCTTTTCTCTCCCTAGAAGACTCTCTCTCCTCCGGCATCTTAGAGGGAGGTTGAGTCCCAGCCGGTGGAGGAGAGCCCACAGCAACTGCTTGCTGTGTAGAAGGGCAGAAGCGGCGGTATCTGGAGGAGAAGTCCCGCCAGAACCAGCTTCGACCTCCGCTCCCTCAAAGCTCGGGGTTGAACCCTGCACAAATGGTACAACCAGATGACAGGTGTTCAACCCCCAAGCATTTAATACACTGAGTGTGGCCATCCGCCGGGACAGCTTATGGCCACACTCGGTGCACTTAGAAAAAAACTGCCTTATGGGCTTCAGACATACTCTAGCCCTAACAGGCCTAAACACACACAAACCACTCAAACTACGCAAACCCGGGAAGAAAAAATAAAAGGTAGAGGAAGGAAAGCCTAACAGACACACTTCTATTTAAAATAATCAAAAAAGGTTAAATTTTACAAAATTTTCCTGTCAGAAAACTTATCTGCACTAGGAGCTCAAGGAATCCGTCGCAACTTGAAAGCGGCAAACGAAATCTGAGGTCAGTCAGGGCTTGGCAAGGGGTTATGGGTAGAGGGAGGAGCTAGGAGCTCGGAGCCTAAGCTTTTGAAATGCCGGCTCGGATCCGAGGTCGGATCAGATACCCACAGGTTGCAGACAAATGAAGTCTGCCTACTTCAGATGTACAGTTTTGTACCTACCATAAATGTAGATGTTAGAGTGCTAATACAGCTGCAGTAATCAGATGGGTTTTCTGCCGTCAGGCGGGTCCTCGGTCAGCCGAATTCCAAAGTCTAGGTCCGGCGTCGGTTGTCGTCACTTTCTTTCCTCACGTCAGTGCGACAGGGGTATACAAGACACAGCCGACGCCATATTCTTCAGTCTTTCTTGCCCCAAATGTCAGGTGCCCCCAGTAGGAAGGCAATACATAAATTATATATCTATATAGTCAAGCAATGCAATATAATCAAAAAACAGTAGTTGCAAGCAAATACACCATAGAAGGATAACCCAAAATAGGTTGTATGAGGAGGTGTTAGCCACTAGGCCTTTACCAAGAGGGGAAGGAGGGAGGGAAACCTGTACTGCAGCTGTATTAGCACTCTAACATCTACATTTATGGTAGGTACAAAACTGTACTATGTTCATTGTGCATACAGCTGCAGTAATTACAGATGGGTAAACCCCAAAGCTACGCACAGGGTGGTAGGCACTAGGTGGAACTGGGAGCAGCCAGAATGCCCTGCAACACAGCAGTGGCAAAGCCTGCTCTAGTTTTGGAATATAAAGGCAGGTGGTAGTGTTTTGTGAAGGTATGCACAGAACTCCAAGTGGCTGCCTCTAAAATATCTTTGGTAGGGACTCCTCTGAGGAAGGCTGTAGAGGTAGCTGTGGCCCTTGTGGAGTGGGATCTGATGCCTGTAGGAACAGGTTTGCCATGAAAGGAGTAACAAAACCGTATGCAATGGCCTATCCATTTTGAAATTGTCTGTTTGGAAATTGGCTTCCCTTGAGCTCCTACAGCATAGGACACAAAAAGTTGTTCTGATTTCCTGAAGGGCTGTGTTCTGTCCAAATAGTAACGTAGCTGTCTATGGATGTCTAAGGAATGTAGCAGCCTTTCCCCTTTGTTTTGAGGATTGGGGTAAAAGGTAGGCAAGTGTATGGCCCGATTTAAAGCTACCCTGGATACTACCTTAGGCATAAATGAGGGGTTGGTTCGTAGGGACACCCTGTCCTGATGGAAGATGAGAAAGGGCTGCACAGCCATGAGAGCTTGTAGTTCCGAAACCCTACGAGCTGAGGTAATGGCCAGAAGGAAGACTGTTTTCCAGGACAAATATTGCAAATCGGTAGAGGCAGCTGGTTCAAAGGGAGGTAATGTTAATTTTTCTAGAATGTAGTTAAGATCCCAGGCTGGTATTGGTTGTTTCCTTGGGGGTCTTATATTCTTAGCTCCTCTGAGGAACCATCATAAAAGTGGGTGAGAGAATAAGGGTGGATCAGTGTTGTATTCTGCAGAAATGGCTGAGGCATGAATTTTGATGGAGGAAAATGAAAGTCCACTGTTCAACAGCTCAGCTAGATACTGTAATATCTGAGGCAAATTCAGTTTTCTAGGATCCTGGCCTTTTTTCTCATTCCAAGCGCAAAAACGTTTCCATTTTGCGGAGTAAGCCTTTCTAGTAGATGGCCTTCTGGCCTCCAAAATGACATCCTGCACTTCTTTGGAGAGTAGGGTCTGTTGTGGTGTTAAGGAATTTTCCATGCAGCCAGATTGAGAGTTTTCAGCTGACTGTGAAGAGTTTTGTAGCTGTGCTGAGTCAGTAGAAGAGGCATTAGAGGTAGGGTCCAGGGAGGAGTATGTGTTAGGCTCCTCAGGAGTGGGTACCAGTGTTGTCTTGGCCAGTCTGGAGCAATCAGTATCATCTTTGGTCTGTCTGCTCTTGCTTTCAACAGCACCTTGGGCAGAAGGGGCAAAGGTGGGAAAGCGTAAACTGACCATGTTGCCCAACTGAAAGAAAGGGTGTCCACGCTCCAGGCCTTTGGATGAAAGGTCCTTGAACAGAACTTTTTCAATTGATGGTTCCTGTGGGAGGCGAAGAGATCTATGTCTGGTCTTCCCCACGCTTGGATAATCTAACACTTGAGGATGCAACTTCCATTCGTGTGGATCTGTCATTTCTGCTTAGATTGTCTGCCAGGATGTTTTCCAATCCTGGCAAGTACTGTGCTTGAAGTTAGATTTGCCATTCCAGAGCCAAGTTCGAAAGCGACATGGCTAGCCTGCACAGGGGGTATGAATGTGTTCCACCTTGTTTATGTACCACATTACTGTGGTGTTGTCTGTTCTTATCAATAATTGCCCTGGATGCAGGAGGTCCTTGAAAATTGTAATTGAATTTAGCACTGCTAGCATTTTTTTGATTGATGTGAAGGTGCTTTTCCTTTTGGGACCATTTGCCCTGAATGCACCTGTCATGTGCGCCCCCCAAGCGTAGTCTGAGGGTCTGTTGTGATGACTTGATTTGCTTGAGGCTTGCAGAATGGAAGGCCTGTGTTTGTTTGGCATGCTTGGGCCCACCATAGAAATTCCTTTTGCAAACATGGAATTATTGGTATTATTGTTTCCAAACTGTGGCTGTGTTGAGACCATAGGTTTTTTAGGTACCATTGAAGTTTCCTCATATGCAACTTTGCACATGGGATTAGAAGAATGCAAGATGCCATGAAGCCCAGAGCCTGCAGGATTTTCCTTGCAGTGAGCCTGGTACAATTTGCTAGTATTTTGAAGTAATGAGTTAGTTGCCCTTGTTTTTCTGGCGTAAGATAGGCCATCTGGGTGTTTGTGTCCAAGCTGGCACCCAGGAAAGTTATTTTCTGAGATGGTGTTAGCCTGGATTTCTCCTTGTTGACTGTGTATCCCAGAGAATTCAATAACCGTGTTACATAAGCCAGATGTTCCAGAAGTAGGTGCTTGTTTTCCGCTTGGATCAGGCAGTCGTCCAAATAAGGGTAAATTTGTATCCCTTGAAGTCTGCAGTAAGCAATTACTGATGCCAGGCATTTCGTGAATACTCTGGGGCACAGTAGATCCAAAGGGCAATGCAGAGAATTGATAGTGGATTGAACCTGCAAGAAATCTGAGGTATCTTCTGCAGCTTTGTCTGATTGAGACATGCAGGTATGCCTCCTTGAGGTCCAATGTTACCAGCCAAAACTCCTTGCCCAGCATGGGAAGAAGCTGCTGTAAAGTGAGCATCTTGAATTTTGGTACGAGAAGAAATGTGTTTAGGATGGTTAAGTCCAAAATGGGTCTCCAGTCGGTTCCTTTCCTTGGTACCAGAAAAAGTCTGGAATAAAAGCCTTGACCTTGTTCGTGAGTAGGTACCTCTTGAATAGCTTTCATGGCCATAAGCTTTGAAATTTGTATTTGAGCCTCTGCCCTTTGATTGTGTGGCAGGTTCGGCATGCCTCTCATTTTTGGAAGAGTGTGAAAGTGAAATCTGTAGCCTCTGTTTATAATGTCCAGGATCCATTTGTCTGTTGTGATATGCCAATTTCTTGTAAATAATGTCAGCTTTCCTCCCAAGGGTGCTGCCAGCTGAGACTTGCTTGGCATGGAAAGGGGGAAGTCATTGGGTTTGTTTCCTGTATTGCTGTGCACTGTCTTCGCCACCTCTTGTTGCTGGAGTTTGCCATTGTCTGCCTCTATATGATCCTTGAGGTTGTCCTCTGCCCCTTGTGCGCCTGTATCTACCTCTTTGTGGCTTGTCCGTGGCTGGAAAGGACCAGTTCTTTGCAGGCCAATTTCTGCTAAAACGTGGTGGTTGAACCTGTAGAAAAGCTTTGACAGTTTGCATAGATTTAGCTTTTTCTTCCATTTTCCGTAGTATCTCCTCAGCATTAGTACCAAATAGTACATCCTTTTGTAAAGGAGCATCTAGTAGCTTAGCTTTAACATGGTCAGGCAAGGTTTGTTCTCTAAGTCAGGCATGTCTACGAATGACTGATCCTGTCACAGCAGCTCTACTTGAGGCCTCTAGGGCATCATAGCCACATTGTAAGGTGCGTTTACCCACTTGTTCTGCACTATGCATCATATCCTGCAACTCCTTCAAATCTGGTTGTTCAGGTTGAGACATTTTATTTCTTAATTGTGATAAAAGAAACTGCTGATATTTAAGCATATGGAACTGACAATTTAAGGCCCTCATGGCTAGGGTGGCCGAGGTATATACCTTTTTCCCCCCACCTTTCTAAGGATCTAGACTCTCTTTCGGAAGGTAGTGGATTCTTAGCAGTAGAGGCCTTCATTCCCTTGGGGCCTTGAGAAATGGTTTCAGGGTCAGCATTATGGCTTTTGTAAAGAAATTGGAGAGAGGTAGGAACTCTGTAGTACCCATCAGGCTTGACTGGAGCAGGAGGCAGGGAATCCGGATTTAGGCAAGCCTCCGAGTAAACATAATCAAGTATGTCCAAGACAGGAGGTATCGCCAGAGGTCTGCGCTGAGGTAACAAAAGAAATTCCCCAAGTCTTTTCTTGGAATCCGAAAAGTCTTTGCCTTCCCAATGGAAGTGTTCCCTCAAGGTGTGCAAGGTTTCCCCAAGAGAGAAATCCTCTGGAGGAGATACAGAAGGAATGGACTGCTCAGCATCCGAATCTTCAAAAGGGGAGTACGAGTGTTCCTCTTCATCAGAAAGTTCTGAAAGAATGGAATCCTGGTCAGAAGAGGGAGAAGCTTCCTCCACTCGAGGTCTCTTGTCTGGAGGGGGTTGGGAACCCCTGATAAGAGTAATTAAATCCTCAGCCATTTTTAGCATCTGCTTTTTAAGCATGGGGCCTGGAGATGGGCCCTGTGCAACAGGCCTCTTGGGATGCATGGCTGATTTGGACTTAGTAAAGGCCTTAATGGAGAAAGAAGATGAGGGTCTAAAAACACCATGGGTGGAAGTGGACCTATCCACATTTGGAGGCTCAACACTCAGTGGCTTCGGTGGTTGTAGTCTGGGTGTGGGCAGAGGAACCTGCGGTCTCGGTTACAGAGGACACTGCCAAAGAAGTGTCGTCGGTAGTCAGGAGCTGCGTAGGCGGCTCGCTGAGAACCGGACCACGTGTAGCTGATTTTGGCATAGTGTCGGTGGAGACCGCGGGCCTCACGTGTCAGTCTTTGTCCTTGCGTTTTTTGGACAAACCGGTAGTATCCGACGACATTTTACAATCAAAGGTTTTACCAAAAAAGTGCTGGGCGAACTCCGCCCGACGCTTAGTGCGTTTATTGAAAGTAGCGCAAAAGCGACAGGCCGAGACGTCGTGGTCTGGGCCTAAACAAGGTATGCAGAGGGAATGGAAATCCTTATGCGGTATTTGCTTCCCACAAGAAATACAATTGTGACATCGGTCAGAGGCAAGAAAAGTTTCCCCAACGGGGTACTTAGCTTTAAAGAAGACTTCAGTTTCCAATTATTCGTAATTTCAGGAGCTGGCCGACCGACACTTGCGAACTGCTTCGGGCACCGCGCGGCAAAAAAGACTGGAGAATGGTGTCGGCTGTGTCTTATATACCCCTGTCGCACTGATGCCAGGAAAGAAAGCGACGACAACCGACGCCGGACCTAGACTTTGGAATTCGGCCGACCGAGGACCCGCCTGACGGCAGAAAACCCATCTGTGATTACTGCAGCTGTATGCACGATGAACATCTTTGCTTCATCAGCATTGCCTGAAACAAAGGTCACAAATTCAAGCGATCCTGTGTAGAGGAAGGGAGGCTACACAGGAAATCATGTGGAGTCTTGCTCCTATGAACTTATCTTGTGTACAAGTCAACTTCTCGTTTATTGAAATGCCCAGAGTCTCTGCGAGGTGTAGTACAAAGTCTGTTGCATACATCAGTAGATGCCTAGAGGGGGCAGTGAGGAGGAGCCAGTCATCTAGATATGGAAACACTGAATGAGCTGCTACAACTGTCATGCATTTGGTGAACACCCCAGTGGCTGTGGTGAGACCACGACACCATAGAAACTACCGGAACAGTACTATGGGTCTCTGAACTGACAACCAAATCATGGTCTTGGGTGTGCAACAGATCCGAAGGAGAAGAAAACTGAGTCGACCACGGTGCCAAGGCAAGGTCCACAGATTGCACCAAGGTAGCTGGTACCAACAGCATCGAAGTGGAGGGCTCCAAACCTTGAAAGAAGGTTTAAGAAGGTAAACGAGTCCTTCAAGAGTAAACCTCTGCTCCAAACCAGAGAGAAAAATAAAACAGGGTGTCTCCATTTACAAGACTTAAAAGGCTAATCAAATAGTATAACTTTGCTTTAGTTGCTTCATGTTCAAATAACCCTAGGCAAAGTCTCACACTATATACTTACCAGCTACAGGTTACTCTCCAAGGCTAAGGAAATCCACAACACATTAAAACTCACTCCCCATTCAATCCAACACCATACTCATGAGTTACGAACTATCCCACTACAAACTGAGAATCATACAAGACCACAAAAACGCAAGCCTAGAGATTCCTGGAATTCAAAAATGCAAACAACTTGGACCAGCTATTACATACACAAAGGACGCCAACATCCATTACCAGGACCTTGCCAACAAAGGAAAGCAGCACTGCACCCCCTCCCCCACCAAGTGCAACACCCCCTCTAGTCAGGTCAGACCAAAAGCAGGCTCCTCTGAAGTAAAAGGAGCCCCAAACCCCAGCTACCTCTGAAACTTAGGCAAACCACCCCAGCAAAACTACAAGCCCACTCAAACACTAGGAACACCACTGCCTATGCAGAATTGTTCACCAAAACTCTGTACAATACGACTGCACAGAGTCCACTGTATCTACCCAGAAGCAGCTACCCTTTTGGAATCCCATCTAACAGAATGCAGAATGAAAATAAAATGTAACAAATGATAGCAAAAGTTAGAAGTGCAATGCCTAGCAAGGTAAAAACTCCAATCTAAACAGGCAACTCATGCTAATCAATTCTAAAAGCCAAATCTGTCCACAACCTCAAAGGCAATAGACAATTTGCCAAGCTAACAGCAAATAGAGCCACCTACACAGAGCTGAAAGATGTAGCAAATCTACTGGCAAACAAATTTAGCTCCACCTTTCTCCTCTCAAAGACAACCATCAGGAAATATCCTCAACCATAACACACCCAACTATCCAGTCCTCAATGCACTCTCAAAAGGCCAAGGGCACTGCATCAATGGGCCTAAACAGTGTCCCAGGATACCAATTTAATAGCACGAAAATGTCAACTTGCCAGGACCACTAGAATCATCATTTAACTGTAGCCTCCAGACAAACTGCATGCCAAGCAAGTGGACTGCAATCATCCTTTTGCAAAAAGGGTTGGCCATCTACGGACTCATAACTACAGACCCATATGAACTAGCCCCATATGCAAAGCATCACATAAATTATAGGGTCATAGATTATAGGTTCATAGATCAATACTAGGCTAACTGCCCTTGCGAGCCATTTTAAGCCTAGCCAATTATCCCTTGGGAGACTAACCCTGCACCTTGTGTTTGTAAGGCAAACAACTTAACCATTAGGCCACCCTCCCAAATGACAAAAGAAACCCTCAAGACACTGGATCCAACACAGTTTGGTTTCGTCAAGGGCAGACCATGCTTATTCAACCTAGTGGAATTTTGATAACGTCACAAAGAATGGCGTAAAAAAAACAAAAACAAAAAAAAACTAAAAAGACTGTGCATAAAGCATACTTTTACCTTGCCAAAGCTTTCAGCAATACATCTGTAGCATTGTTGAAAAACTCACAAAAGAGAGTATTAACCCCCCCCCCCCATGTCACCCACTGGACAGTCCACTGGCTCACATACGAGATTCCCACTATAAATTTTTTGGGTCTTACTTCTCCAAGATGCTAGTCACCAATGTGCTGGGGCCGTTTTTATCATCCACTTCCCTGAAGTAAAGGCCTGCTGGTTAAAGTTTGCAGACACGCGCAAAAGCACAATAATATCCCTCAGATACATACCCTCCAAGAAGGCCTGAAAGACCAACACCGGATGCCAGAGCCACTGTCTATAACTCCATGCCAAGGAATGTATAACAGCATCCTTTGGAAAGAACTACTCCTGCATTTGTATACACCCCTTAAGAGCAGACCCAATAACCAGGGATTTGGGACAGTAACTGGGCATTTGTCCATCATGCATCTTCGATTGTAAGGAAGCTGAACTATGTTGCGCTGGCACCAAGGATGTCACATGTACGCGGCCCTTATTACACAAGAGTACAACCCCCCCCCCCCCAATCACCACAAACAAGGCATGTACAACTGCAGCATCCACAGAGGCTCCTCAAAGAAATTACAGGGCATAAACCATATCCTATGCAGACCGACTCAAAGCCATATGCCTGTACTTCAGCCTCCTACACAGTGCAGACATCAGATTCATGCCTGCCTACAAAGCATTCTCAGATCATACTCTAACGCATCTGCTGTCCACCTAGTCACTTACCAGATCTAGGAACCTAAACCTTGTCTGCAACATACAGATGTGCTGGAAGTACAAGTGCACGCATCTTAGACAGCACCTTCTCTGGAACAGACTACCCATCCAGTGAAGCACAATCTTCTCAAACCCAAATAAAGTGCAACATGAAACAGTGGATGGGGCATCGGAAATCTGCTCCGGTTAGTTGCTTAGGCAGCCTGTAGATACTTTACCCACCCATGTTTTAAGAAATGTGTAGGCTTTTACAACTTTAGAGCATGAAAACTGGTGAGATGCAATGCACTGCAAGGCCCACTGGGGATACTCGCTTATGAATCTAGAAGGCGACAAATGCACAGGTCAACAAAACAAAGTTGTCCGACGTCATAACGAACATGGAAGTTTAAGATCACTACAGTGGCATTTCTCACTTGTGGGGAATTTACAGAAGGTGGATGCCCAACTTCACAAGAGCTCTCAGAGAAAGTACAGTGGTGTACACTTACCATAAATGTTAAGAGTGTACTCACTGTTGCAGTCATCACATTTGGGTAGAGTCCCAAAGCTAAAGATGGGAGGAGGAATTTAAATATCATTGGGACCAGCTATACGGCCCTGCAAGACTGCAGTGGCAAAGCCAGCTCTGGCTTTAGAGAAAATTGGCAAATGGTAATTCTTGAAGTATCTCCAGGTAGCAGCTTCTAGGATGTCTCTGGTATGGACACCCCTGAGAAAGGCTGTAGAGGTAGATGCAGCCCTGGCTGAATGGGGTCTAATCCCCTGTGGGATAGGTTTTCCATGGTGCTTATAGCAGAAATGAATACAATGGCTTATCCATTTAGAAATGGTTTGCTTTGAAATAGCCTTCCCCTCTGCCCCTGCAGCAAATGCCACCAGCAGTTCAGATTTCCTTCGAGGTTTAGTCCAGTCCAAGTAAAATCTAAAGTTGTCTGTGCACGTCTAAGGAGTCCAGTATCTGTTATTCCTTTCTTCTGTGGATTAGAAAATAAGGTTGGCAAATTAATGGATTCCACACTGAATACCACCTTGGGCATGGAGGGATTGGTCCTGAGGGACACCCTGTCCACATGAAAGACGGGCCCTTATGGCAGTGGAGCCTTATAATTCAGATACCCTTCTTGCTGAAGTGATTGCTAAAAGGAAAGCAGTTTTCCAAGGAAGTTTAACTCTGCATTTGCAGCTGGCTCAAAAGGAGGCAGAGTGAATTTTTCCAATACAAAAAGTTAAGGTCTCAGGCTGGTGTTGGGGCTCTTCTGGGTGGTCTTAAGTTTTTGGCCCCTCTGAGAAACTGCTTGAGCAGTGGGTGAGAAAAGAGGGGTGGTTCTGTGTTGTAATGAGCTGAAATGGCTGAGGCGTGAATTTTGATGGAGGAAAAGGAAAGGCCCTTGTGAAGCATCTCAGTTAAGTACTGAAGAATCTGAGGTAAATTGGGCACGGCTGTGGCCATACCTGGAGTTTGGTTCCAGGCACAGAATCTTTTCCATTTTTCAGCCTAAGATTTTCTAGTACTAGGCCTCCTTGCCCCCAAAAGGATATCCAACACGTTTACTGAGGGATGGTAATGGAGACATTAGGTAATTAGCCAGCCTACCCGGTTCAGGGTTTGAAGCTGGGGGTGCAGAATCTGGCTCTCCTGCTGTGACAGCAGGGTAGGGGTCTGAGGCAGGTGCCTTGGGGCTAGCTGTGACACTGTGCAAGAGAGGGTACCACTGTTGGCATGGCCAGTCTGGTGCAATCAGTATAATCCTTGGTTTGCTCAGTTTGATCTTTAGTAGTTTTTTGGAGAGGAGAGGCAAAGGAGGAAAGGCATAAACTGATCAGATTTTGCCAGCTGAAGGACAGAGCATCCACTTTCAAAGCTTGTTTGTGGGGAGTCCTTGTGCAGAGATTGTCCAATTGGTAATTCTGGGGGGAGGCAAACAGGTCTACATCTGGGCTCCCCCATTTATCAACATGTTAAAAGTCTTTGGTTCCAGTTTCCATGAGATTTCTGCTTGGTCTGCCAGTGTATTTAGTTTTCCTGGCAGAACTGAACCTGTAGATGCACTCGGTAGCTCAAGACTGTGTTCCACAGAGACATGGCTAGTCTACAGACTGGGTAGGAATGGGTACCTCCCTGCTTGTTTATGTACCACACAACAGTGGTGTCAAGTCTTTACCATTAATTGTCCTGGAAGAAATGTAGTCCTTGAAGGCTGTCCGAGCATTCTGTACAGCTAACATTTCTTTTTGATTGATATGTAGGTGCATTTGACTTTGGTTCCATTTGCTCTGAATGTACTTCCCTGCCAGGTGAGCCCACCATGCATAGTCTGATGCATCTATTAGGGCTTGCGCGGCAGAGGGTAGAGTGAATGGTAGTCCCTTGTTTTGGAAGCAGGCCTCTGCCCACTAAAGGAATTCTAACCGTAGGCAAGGTACGATAGGAATTACTGCCTCTAGATCCTGAGCATGTTGACACCATAGGCTTTTTAGATGCCACTGTAGTTTCCTCATATGCAGTCTTGCATATGGAATTAGTAGAATGCACGAGGTCATGAACCCAAAGGCTTGCAGTATTTGCCTTGCGGATAGCAGGGTTTTTGTGGCCACTAGTTTGAAGTTGTCAAATATTTTTCTGGCGTGGAAAGCAACCTGGGAAGTTGTGTTCAAGCTTGCTCCCAGGAATATAATTTGATGAATATAATTTGATAACAGGGTACCAGCTGTGATTTCTTTTGGGTTATGGTGTACCCCAGACAAGTTAACACCTTTTGTACAAATGCCAGATTTGAAAGTATGTCCTGGCTTTCTGCCTGAATTAGACAATCGTCCAGGTATGGGTATATTTCTTTGCCTGCAAAATGCAATGACTAGAGCTAGGCACTTTGGCTTATCTGTGCCCAGGGTATTTGCAAAGGGCAGTGCAGAGAACTGTTAAGTGCATGTAGCTTGCTTTGAAGCGTAGGTATCTTCTGCAAGATTCCCCGATTGGGATGTGCAGGTAGGCTTCCTTTAAATCCAGAGGTGCCAGCCAGGCATCTTTGCCTACCATGGGAAGCAACTGGTGAAGAGTTAGCATCTTGAATTTTGGAATCACCAAAAAGGTGTTTAGGATAGAAAGGTCCAGGATAGGACACTATTAGTTGTCTTTTCTGTGTACCGGGAAATAAAAGTCTTAAGTAGAAACCTTGTCCCTTTTCCTCTTCTGGTACAGTCTGAACAGCCTTTAATCTTGACACAGAGGCACCGACAGAGGCACCGACAGAGGCACCGACAGAGGCACCGACAGAGGCACCGACAGAGGCACCGACAGAGGCACCGACAGAGGCACCGACAGAGGCACCGACAGAGGCACCGACAGAGGCACCGACAGAGGCACCGACAGAGGCACCGACAGACCACTTGCTTTTGAGCCTCTGCCTACTGATTTGGGGGTAGATATAGCCAACCGTTTGGGGTTGGTAACGTGTGGAAGTGAAATCTCTATCCTTGGGAAACTGTTTAAATCCCATTTGCCCTGGGTAATGAGTTCCCAGTTTTTTGCTTTTATAGCAATCTTTCCCCCCTAAAGGAGCAGTCAGTTGAGAAGTGCTTGGAGGATTTAAAGTTAAGTCACTGAGACAGCTTACCATTGGGGGGGGGGGGGTGTACTACTCCCTGACTTGGAAGTGGGAGCCCCCCACTGCTTAGTCCTGTGGGTAACCGTTTGAACTGAGAAGGCCTGGAAGAGGCTGGAAAGGACCAATTTTTTTCAGGGCCAATGCCTACTAAACCTTGGAGGCTGCACTTGTAAGAAATCTTTAACAGTTTGCATAGATTTAGCTTTTTCCTCCATCTTTAAGAACAACTTCTGCTTTGTTGCCAAACAGGCGGTCCTGATTTAAGGGAGAAACCAGCAATTTAGTTTTAACATGCATGCCTTCAGACCCGATGACAGCAGCCCTGCTAGATGCCTCTAGTGAATCAAAAACCACATTACAAAGTACGTTTTCCAACATTAATTCCTGTAAATCCTTATTTTCAGCACAATCAGGAATCATTTTCTGTTTAAGCAATCCAATAATATGCTGCTGATACTTTTAACATATGAAACTGTCAATTTAAAGCCCAGATAGCCAAGGTTGCAGAGGTGTATACCTTCTTACCCCAACTATGCAGGGCCCTGGAATCTCTATCAGAGGGGGTAGGATTTTTGGCAGTAGTAGCCTTAATGCCACTGGGTCCTTGTGAAATTGTCTCAGGGGATCTGCAGTAGGATTTTTAAAAAGGAACTTGTGAGAATCAGGAACCCTGTAATATCCATCAGGTTTTCTGGGAGCAGGAGGTAGAGTCAAGGGCCAAGCTAGATTCTGGAAAGGCACCGTCAACAATGTTCAGCACAGGAGGGATAGCTAAAGGCCTGTGTTGGGGCAGGAGTAAGAAATCTCTAAGCCTCTTTTTAGAATCGGAGTAATCCTGGCTTTCCCAGTGAAAATGCTCCCTAAGAGTAAGCAAGATTTCACCAAAAGAAAATTCCTCTGGGGAGGAGCAGAGGGAATAGAGTCCTCTGCATCAGAATCCTCATAGGTGGATAAGAGTAAATCCTGGTCAGAGGAGACAGAAATTTCAGAATCCTAGTCAGAAGTATCCAACAAATTCAGTCCTAAGTCTCTTAGAGGGGAGGGCTGTCTTCCCCTGATTAAAGTAATAAGGTCTTCAGCCATTCTTATTTGTTTTTAGGTATAGAGGCCTGGCCACGCGGTCTGGGCGGTTTCAGGCCTTGAAGAAGATGGCGTTGGTTTAATATGCAAGTCACTAGGCCCGAATACACCCTTGGAAGCTGGTGCATGCACAGCGGCTCCAGACCCATCCAAGGTAGAGACATCCGCAGGTTCCACAGTTGAAGCATCTCGCAGCATACTTGACTCGGAATGGGTCTCAGTAGAGGCCTGCGAATCTGAATTCGCGGGTTATCAGGGGCTGCGAAAGCATGTCTCTGAGTACTGGTGAACTGGCGACTAGCTTAGGAGAAGCGTCGTAGGCCGCTTTGGACCTAGGCAGCCTATCTTTGCGTTTTTTTCAGAATGTCAGTAGTCTGGGTGGCTTACTGAAGACATATCTGGATAATTGAACAAAGTACCAAAATATTTAGAAGCGAAAATATACAGAGGACGAATAGTTTGTGGTTTAAATAAGGCACAAAACACAGACAGTGAGGTACATCGTGGTCAGGGCCTAGGCAAGGAATACAATACAAATGAAAATCTTTGAGGTACTCGCTTTCCACAAGAAATAAAATTGACTTTTACTGACATTGGTTAAGAGCAAGAAAAGTTTCCCCAATGGGGTACTCATCTTTATTGAAGACTTCGGTTCTTTCAGGAGTCAGCCGACCGGCACTTGTGAACTGCATCGGACACTGCACGGCAGGAAAGACTGATGTAATGGTGTTGGCTGCATGCTTTATACCCCTACCTGACATCACGGAAGATGAGACAGCAACTGATGCAGGACCAAAGACTGATAACCAGGCCGACTGTGGGCTACTGCAAGCAGATAACCCAAACGTGATGACCGTGAAACATGAACATCCTGTGAGCATAATTCCAACTCAGATTCTTCCTTGTAAGGAGTTATTTCTCAGAATAATTTGCAGGTGAATCCTATCTGTGAAGGCCTCAGAAAAATAGACAATCCTTAAAATAAGACTACATCAAATACCCAATACTTTTGGTCACAAATACAAAATGGAAGCAGGTGAAAGCAGCTAAATTTCATGCATGCAACAGTGATCTACTCAAAACTTTTGTTAGGGCAAGTTGCTCGATTGAGGGATCACAGCTATTCCTCATCATGCAAAAGTATTAAAGCTCCAAGGAATTCCCTTAGTGCAGAAATGCCAAGTCATGCCCAGTAGGATGGCAGAGGCAAAACTTGTCCTGATCTTGTAATACATGCCCAATGTTTGGAAATAATTGTGACAAATATCCAGTAGCCATTTCAAAAATGGGGGTGTAGATCTGTGAAGAGTGCAGATGCTATACTTTTCTCACAGCTCACCCGGACGTGGGGTCAATAGCTTGTTTCCTAGAATATTGGCAAAAAGGTGTGCCAACCATCTGTTTGGAAACCAGCTTTCACCATTTTGTCTGATAAGAGGCAAAGTTCCTTACCTCATTACAGCAGAGCTACTTCAAAATGTTTCTGCAGTTGCATCCTACTGAAGCTTCTAGACAGGTATTTTATCGTAAAGATTCCATAATGGCACACTGTACTGACACTACCTCAGTCTAGTATTGGTCAATAGATATATGATGGGCCTAATTCATAGGTTAGTACTAAGCTAACTGCCCTTGCAAGCCATTTCAAGCCTAGCCAATTATCCCTTGTGAGACTCAAACCCTGCACCTTGTGTTTGTAAGGCAAACACTTTAACCATTAGGCCACCCTCCCAACATTCAGTCAAATTTCATGGTTTTCTAACTATCTCAACAACCAAGTAGCAGACATAGCTGTTTTGTCTCATGAAAGCTCTCCGCTTGAAAAAACACAATGCTGCCTCATGAAAGCACTCAGCTTGGGGAAAAAAAAAAACAAAAAAAACAAACAATCCTGTTGACAGTAACTTAATGGTTGTCTATGCAAGTCGTTTACAAAATATCAATTTCAGTGTTCACTGTGGCTTATAAAAAGACTAGTACTATAAAATAGTTTATGCTGATGAGTTTGTCATTTCCAATTCATTTGTTTAAAATAAGAGGACATAATTTAATTCTAACAAAAAGCTTAGGCTCCACCCATTGGTAGTTACAGGGCAAACTGCCAGGGCTCCAAGTGTTGGAATGAGTTATGGACAACCAAAAGACATCTTTTCTGAAGCTGAATGGCTCAAGTACCACAATACATGCCACTTTCAGAACCCAAGCAGAATTTTTTTTTAAAAAGCTCATCTTTTCCTGAGTGTTCCTTAACACAAACTCCCAACGTCTACCTAACCACAAGGTTTTTCTACTGTTTCTGGAAGAGACTGCAATTGTATTCAGACATGTTTTCTAAAGGACACTGCCCTGCTGCAGGCACCTAAGAGCATTGAAACTACATTTGCCTACCCAAGTCACCCGGGGCAGCTTGCAACTTTGAGTTTGTCCAGGACATCAAAATCCTAGATCCAAGGGAGGATATTCCTCTGGGACTACATATTTCTAGTAACTGCCTTTAATGCCATGATGGCAGGTGGAGACATTCCTGCCAAATAGACCCAGTTAGCTTGCTCTGTGATGTTAACATGCTCTTACCAGGAACCAATTCTGATTCTTTGGTAACTTTTTGCTACCTTCTCTGCCATGTTAGCCCTAAGCTTTTAAGTGCACAGATACTCAATTCTTCCCATACTCAACAGCATCCCCCTTGGTCTCTTCCATGTCAATACGTTCAAGGGCTCCTAGCACAAGTTGCCTTACCTGTGCTCTTGCTTGCTGATCTAAGTCTATAGTGGAGAAAAATAATCAGCATTTTTTGCATTTCTTCCCAACTGAGGAAAATTAGCAACCTTCAGGAATTTATACACTACTCTTGGCAAACCTGCATAAATACACAATCAATGTGACAGGTTTCACTACCCATGGAAGGACACTTCTTTGGGAGCCGGACGCATTTAGTGATGTATCCTGTGAAGCTCTGCCAGGACCCATAGGGGACATGGTTAGAAAATAAAGTGAACTATCACCAGATAATAGTCAAAAAGCCTGGAAAGCTGCGCATAATGCGCCAAGCCACCTTCCTCTAGACAGAACTGATGGTTCAATGGACTTTTTCAGATGAGACCATCAAAGATGAGCCACAGTCTGGAAAGATTTAGTGACTTTTGGTCGATGACACAGAGCTTTGTTCTAACAGCAGACCATGGGACAAGCTTAACCCCTTCTGCAAACATGGAAACTTACCAGTTGCACTGCGTGCGCACACCCACACAATGTGTATACAGTACATGGTCACGTCTTTACAATGCAATCAGCGAACCAATATGCAATTACAGGAAAGACTTGGGTCAACATGCTGTTACATTCTTGCATGGTAACAAAACAATACATTTTTTAGCCTATATACACTTCTGTGCAATGCACCAGTCCACTTAACTAAGAATACATGCAGAAAATAGCACCTTCCAAGTTAGTTTCTCCCCATTTTCTCAAACTGGACTTTTCATTTGGAAAAGGTACAGAATTGAACTGAAACACTGTACATGCTGACACAATGTAAACTTGGTCAATTTTGTAATTAGAAATAAGCCTAAGGTAGCGGAAGTACATTAAGAAAATGTGGAACTCAGACAGAAGCATGCAACTGCCCAATTCCTCAAAGCCTGAAATGCTTCTCCTATAGGGAATCAGTTAAAGTCAGTTTGAACAAATGGATCTTGACCAGTCCAACTACTAGAAGGCTTTAACAGACTGATACAAATACAACATATGTAGACCCAGTAAACAGTTTTTAGGGAGAAGAGAACAGAAACACTAGGCAGGAAAAGTAAAATGTCCCATTATACAGAAAATTAAAGTCAACTTTAGGTAGATAATTATATGGGAGTCGATGTACGATGTGGTTGTCCAGAGTACACAAAGACCTACAACATTTAGACAGACACCCAATTTTAAAAACACAGAAGCCAGACAAGCTAAAAATACAATAATGGTGGCAAAGATAACGAAATATTACCAGGCAAAGAACAGTTACCTGTGTACCGATTTTCCTCGAGTATGAAATGGCCACGTCAATTCTATAAGGCAGTAGACTTCAGCTGTCACAAGGGAGGCCTACGCTCAAATCTTAAGAAAAGGTTCTAAGGGGGCGAGAGAGAGAGAAAAAAAAAAGTTTTGAGACCTACAGTCACAGCTCCCCCACCCATAAAACCCTGTTTAGCACAAACTCAACACCAATTTCAATATTCCACGAAACAAGTTATCTAGCTGGTTTATAAAGCAAACCATGCAGATGGCATTATCTTTGCATAAACTAAAGTTCTGAATTTTAAATTTGGTAAATTACAGTAAGTGCGTCATTCTTTGAACTTAAATGTAGTCCTAAGTTGTGAACACCCATAATGCTCAGCCCACAGAGTCACACAAACTGACAAGTCGGGGTCACTTAGTACATGTAGAAAACCTAGTGCAGCTCACAGGAGGTGCAGGTGGGGTTGAGGGATGGAACTGGGAATGTTAAGACAACAGGGAAGAGTGGCACTGGAACAAGGGAGAAATGTTTCGTATTGCTAGAACTTTCATGTAAAATGTCACTTTAAACCCCCAAAACCGAAGCCACCTGGGTGGTTGCCCAAGGTAATAATCAAAGGGAACATTTTACTAAAGTCCACTTTGTAACACAAGGCAAAACTGTCAAGAAAGACTACACAGATTCACAAAATATCCAAGGCGGCACACAGAGACCTGTTCCAGATGTACAAGAATTAAAACATGCCAAATTGCCTATAATGTCTCACTAGTAAAGGAGATGAACCCATGTTCTCAAAAGGAAAGCCACCAAGACATCTGTTAATCCCTGGACAAGTTTTAGCACTTAGAGACTTTACAAATGGATCAAAACTCTTTCTGAACTGATACTTGTACTAAAGAACTTGTGTATTTTAACTGTGATCTGCAGTTTTGCTTCAGGCCTGTGTGTATATTGTAAATAGTTACCTTGTTTGTTAATAATTTGTCTTAGAATGAGAGTAGTCACTTGTCTTACTTTTTTTTGGAAAACTTAAAATATTTTGAAGAGAGCCACCAAAAAGTTACTGATAATAGTCTACAGGCTGGGCTACGTGTGCACGCTACCTCCCACACACACTGGAGGAGTCCACAGTGACACAATATTGCTATCTATCCTCACAAAAAAAAGTTAACACATGCAGACGAGTTAGAAACCATGACGTGGCCACCAGATATTCTATCCACAGGATAACACTAAGCTGAATGTGTCCGGAGTTAAGACCACACCAAAGTCTTTCTAAAACAGAATTTTATTTGGGGGGGGGGGGGAGCCCACTTGTATTTGTCTCGTCACTGCAAGAAGCCTTCCTAAAGACAAGCACTTATGTGCAAAGGATATGAGAAGTCAGCGTTTTAGATTCTTACACGCTTGCATGAGGAAAAGTGCAACTCCTCTAAATATGAAAGACTTTAGGGTCATTTCCTCATAGCATGGGGGGGGGGGGACAACTACTCCAAGGAATACCTGCAGTAAATTTGTATCACACACACAAAAGCAGAAATCTTTACAAGCACTGTACAGGCTTATACCTGTACACTGCCAAGATCACCTTCCCAAATGATTATAACAAAGTTTATCCTATTCTCTACTCCTCTTCAGGAATCTCCCACGTTCCACAAACTCATTGCTCACAAATGGTACAAGTGGTCACCTACTCAACTTGCATAGAATCCAATAGCAAAAAGTAGTTTACAGCAAGGGGAGGTTTACCAGTTACTCCCAATATCAAAGGATCCTCAGATGGTATCAAAGGATCCTCCGATGGTTTTACAGTTGAACAGAATCAAAAATGTATTACAGCCTGGTGAATCCAAGCAATAATGCAAACTTGGGATTAAAAACCACAGGAGGCCACAACTTCAAGGCTGAAAATAGCTACATTAGGAAGAAGTGCCATGGACAGACTAGGCCAAGCACTCCCTGAAGCTGCACTCCACAGACAGGGTGACAAAGAAAGCATCCTGGGTCAACAGGTACACTGCTTAACAGAGGCCATCAACCCTAACGCAGAAAAAGGACTACAGGTCCCTCCACTGTACAAGTACAATCCAGAACTAACATTTCCCCCTGCCATGGTGGCGGCTGGCTCCCTTTATACCAAAGTGTACTGATATCAGACAAGATGTCCTCCAGCCATAGGAGAAGGAAAGGATATTTTACTCTGGTAGTTGGACTGGCCAAGGGCTACCACAGCAGGAAACCCTACAAGTCAGGACTGAAACAGTGAGACAACAGAACACGGCAACAGGTAGCTGGAAAAAACGCTGCCAAACAAGCCAATCAAGACTTGAGTTGGTAGCACATACCATTGCTAGACTGGCTCCACTAGAATCAGAGGTGGAGGGAGTGTCCAGACCACAAACCAGGAGAATCGCAATAAATATAGCAAGGGGGACAGAAAAAAAAAGACCAATATAGCCAGGAATCCTCTACTTTGATGTGCCACACCAGTAAGATTACTGATGCTCAACTCAGCTACACAAAATAGCCACACTAGACAGATGACAAAATCCCCTGTACCCCTTCAACGTGGTAGCACTGTCCCCATTTATACATATTGAAGACTGCACCCAACTAGACATATGGGGGAAAAAAAAATTGTTCCTTAAAAGTTAACGTGATCTTAAGACAGCAGGGGGATGTGGGAACAGAGAGTAGATATCCCCAAACTTTTACACCTAATCTACCATGTATACTAAATCAACAACTGACATTAAGTTATGCCACGTTTACCCACTGTACGAGCAATTAAGAAGCCAAAATTAGAGTTGGGCATCTACTCTATTGAACGCAGCAATTAATTTGAAAAAGCATTGAAGAAAGCATGTTTGTATTTACTTCAAACACTATAGTTAATATTTTCAACTCAACTCATCTAGAGCCTGCTGCTCTAAGCCTAGAAAAGAGAGCGCCAGCAGCAAACAGTTCAGCAACCAGAAACCATTACAAGTAAACTGATGGCTCCTAGTTCATCTACAGAACAATTTATTCAAAAACGAACAGTGTATAGTAAGCGCATTTGTCATAGTCTTACTCTAGTAAGTAAAACTTCCTCAAAGAAAATTAACTAGCACACACACACACACACACACACACACACACACACACACACACACACACTAGTAATCACATGATGTTAAAACACAATTCAGATTTTAAAAGGTGTACTGTCCCTACTTCATTACATAATCTTCTTTCGGCTGTTCCCGTTAGGGGTTGCCACAGCGGATCACTTAAAGTGGAACTAAATAAAATATGTTTTTGTAATCAATCTGCGTGGGTATATGTAAAGTATTATACAACACACAATAAAAAAAAAAAACACACAATTTCACAAAACTTTTTGAAAATGTTAAATATACAATGGTTCTTAAAGCCTATTTGCATAATGTAATTCATTATTCATCTCTGAATACTCTAATTTTAATTAGAAGCTAGTGAGCTCTTACCATTTAAGCCTGGTGAATTATAGGCATTTAATGTAAATCTGCCACAAGAGTTCAGAAAATTCCAATAAAACTCGATGCCCCCCCCCCCCGGGGGGGGGATTATACTGTACTTTATAACCGCTCTTAAACCTTACAAAAAAAAAGCACCTAAACAGGCATGTCCAAGGGTCAGCTTCCGGTGGTTTCTCCTGTCTATCTGTTGAATCTGGGCATACTGGGGCAATGCGTCAACTGCCTCATGTACACAGACAATCCTCTCCTCCTACCACCCAACACTACAACCTGCGAGAGATGCACTTACATAGCCAAACTGAAAGCAAAGCTCTCTCCGGTCAAGACTGTGCTAGACAGTCAAGAGGAGAAGGCCAACACCTGCATTACACCTCTAGCAACTCATAGCCCTTCAAAACCCACACCATCAACTCTCACACATAGCAACACTAAACCCACATATGCGGAGGCCCTTAACATTAACCTGCCCAAGCAACAAGGACCTCCGAAGCCGAAACGCAAACAAACGCCAGTCACAACCAAAGTGACACATAGCTCACAACACCAGTGCCCCACCCATCAACAGCCCCTAAGGCAAGACAATGTACCCAACACTTTAGTCATAGGTGACTATAGTCAGGTACACTGATGTCCCACTCACCAGGCTGAACAAGAAAATTAGTCAGCTGCATGTCGGGTGCCAGGCTCCGCCACAACGCATGCACTCAAGTCACTCTACAACAAGTACAAATACGACTCTGTCATTGTCCATGCTGGAGTAAATGACTTGAGACGTACCTCCCTGGACTACATGGAGAGACATGGAAGCGCTCTTGGATCATGTGACCCAAGCAGGTATGACCCTAGCCCAGAGTAGCATCCTGCCTTCGCCCAGAATGATACCACAGTACAAGGACAAAATGATTGACTTCAACAATTGGCCACGCTTCTGGTGTCATTCAAAGGGGATCCAGAGTATTTGTCGACAAACCAGGATGCTTTGCCAGAGATGGTCTGCACCTGTCACCCCTGCGATTCAGGTTACCGGCTAAAGCTCTTGCCACCCCTATAGTGCCTTTTTTAGGCAAGGTTCAAAGGATAAAAAACACCACCACCGTAACAGATACAAGCATGCAAAATCTGAAGGTAATGCTACAAGTCTAAACCTCAAAATGCACTCTCTCGAGGCACTCCTAAAAATAGAGCGCATAGATATCTGTGCAGTGACCGAGACATGGTTCAAGGCTCCAGAGAGCACCCCTGCAATACCAGGCTACAATTCTTACCACACTTTTCGGCCACAAAACCAAGACCGAAACACTAAAGGTGGAGGAGTGTCCATATTCACCAAGGATATTCACACCTCCAGGCTAGTTGCCCAACACAATGCATCTGAAATTCTCCAGGTGCAACTAACACTAGGTAAGACTGCAATCCAAATTGTAGCTTGCTACAGATCCCCCACCATACCCAAAGATTCTCACTACACCTTCCTAAACATACTGGAAAATATTAAAGATACAACCAAACACCCTAATACTAGGTGATTTCAACTACCCTGGCATTAATTGGGAAAACTACTCGGGTACCAACTCCTTTTCCCAACGGTTCTTGGAATTCAAATTCCAACGCCCTGGATTAACTAATCCATTGTCCCACCAGGGGCTCCAATATCCTAGACCTGGTCATTACTAATATGGGGACAACCACAAGGCATTCTATAGTTATGTCAAGAACCTAAACGGCAATGCTCAGATCTGCTCTGAACTACAACAGAATGGCATTAAATATACTGATCCCAAAGATATTGCCAATATCCTGGCAGATCGATTTAGTGCCAACTTCACTCCCCTCTCACCCCCTAAAGGGCCCATCTCAATAGCAAAAGATTGAGAAATTCCGATAATCACAGCCACACAGGCTCATACTAGGCTATCTGCCCTAGGGCATTTATAAGCCTAGCCAGAGTGTGTTTGGCTTTCACCACCCATTTTAAATTAATTTTGCTATGCCGTTTTTCGAGGTTAGTATACTGTGCATTTGTCTAACAGTGACACAGAAGTGATACCCGTGGTAAACCTACAATCTCCCATCCACTCAAAGATTCCTCTTGAAGAGAGTCAATGAGGGACTCTGCCTAACCTGGACTGGGATTTTATTCCAGAGTAAAGGGAGCCTCTGGGTTATGAATCTGTCCCTCCAGCATGTCCTATTTATTTCATTGCCGAAGTTAAAGTCTCGAGCGCGTAGCTCGATGGGATTTGGATTTTCTGAGGTGCAGCATGTCCATTAATTCCGGGTTGGACATGGCTTTATACATCATGCACAGATCGCCTCTGAACAGGCGGTATGCCACTGAGTAGAGCTGAAGTTTCTTTAGCCGGGCAGCATATGGCATCTGTTTGAGCCATTTGATCCTCTTGGTGAGGTACTTTTGGGGTCTTTCCAGTTGCTGCAGGTGTCTGGTAAGGTACATCCCAAAAGGGGCATTGTACTCAATTATGGACCTGATGAGGAAAGAGGCACCATGACCTCTCCTGATCTAGATGTGAATCCCTTCATGATTAGATGGGCTATATAAAATGTTTTTTCTAACCACTTTGGCCACGTGGTTGTCAAATGAGAGATTGCTATCAACTTGGGTCCCCAGGTCCCCAATTACTACTTCTGTACTTAATTACCACCTATGTGGTAATTTGTGGGCACTTTGTTTTTGCCAAAGGGGATGACTATACACTTTTTGGCGTTTAGCTTGAGGCCATGGCTCTGGCACCAGTTGTCTGTTTCTATGAAGCCCTTTTGGAGGATGCTTGTGTCGGCTGGAGTCTCTATTATGGCGCCCAGTTTGCAGTCATCTGCAAACTTGGTTAGCCACAGTCCTTCCGTGTTGGCCTGTGCCTCCGAGAAATATATACCGAACAAGAGCGGTCCCAGGACTGAGCCTTGTGGGATGCCACTTGTAACTGGTTTGGAGTCTGACATGGCTCCAGCAATTCTAACCATGTGGGGTCTGTCCTTGAGCCAGTTTGCAACCCATCTAGTGACATAGGAGTTTATATTTATATAATGCCAGAGTGGGGTATTGTATCGAAGGCTTTTGCGAGGTCCAGGTAGGCTGTGTGGACCATCTTCCCGTGTCAATGGCCTTGGTGACTGTTTCAAAGAAAATCGACCAGGTTTAAGAGGCAGGATCTGCCCTTAAAGCCTAACTGGGTAGAACCCAGTGTCTGTAGGTCCCCAATATCTTTATTTATGAGGTCAATAAAACAGTTGCAGAAACAGCACTCTCCAAAGCTAAGAATACAGCATCCATGGGACCAGATGACATCCCAGGCTATGTACTACATGAACTACAAAATGAACTGGCACCCCACCTAAGTGACATGTTTAATCATAGCCTCACCTCAGGCTTCGTGCCCACTGAGTGGCGCACAGCTACAGTTATCCTGCTCCACAAGGGAGGATCCACCTTGGATCCTGGGAACTACCGCCCCATCAGTCTGACAAGCCTGATCTACAAGGGCATGGAACGCATTATCATGGAACTTCTAAACAAAGACATTGGCAACCTCCAGACACTGGACCTCATCCAGTTTGGGTTTGTGAAGGGCCGATCTGGTCTCCTGAATCGGACTGACTTCTTCGAATCTGTCTCCAGAGCTGTGGACAAGAGTAAGGAGGTCCACAGCCTATCTGAACCGCGCCATGGCCTTCGACACCATCCCCCACTCTGGAATCATAGATAAACTTACTAAGATGGGAATAAATCCCTACATCACTCGATGGGTTGCCAACTGGCTTACTGAGAACCCAGACTGTAAAAGTAGCCAACTCCAAATCCAGCTCCAGACAAGTGGAGTACCTCAGGGTTCAGTCCTGGGACCACTCTCGTTTGGAATCTACTTCTCCGAAGTACAGGCCAACATTAAGGGACTCTGGCTAACAAAGTTTGCAGATGACTGCAAACTGGGAGCCATTATTGAATCCCCAAATGATGTGGATATTCTACAAAAGAGCCTTACAGAAACAGATGCCTGGTGGGAGCCATGGGCTCAATGCCAAGAAATGTATAGTTATCCCCTTTGGAAAAAAACATGTACCCATGAACCACATAGGTGGCAGGACACTAAACATCGAAAGTGTTTAGAGAGACTTAGGGACACAAGTGGACAGTGGTCTCACTTTCGATAACCACATCGCCACAACAGTCAGGAAATCCTACGTGGCACACCTCATCACTAAGGGCTTTTCATCCAGAAAAAAGGAGGTCATTGTCCCACTGTACTCATCCCTCATTAGACCCATTATAGAATATAATGCCCCATTTGGTATGTACCTCACAAGACATCTGCAACAGCTGGAAAGGCCACAGAAATACCTCACTAAAAGAATCACAGGCCTAAAGCAGATGCCATATGCTGACAGTCTAAAAAAACTCCAGCTATACTCTGTGGCATATAGTCTACTCAGAGGCGATCTCTGCTTAACATACAAGGCCATGTCAAACCCTGAGCTGTTGGACATGCTCCACTTAAAAGAAATCCCAGTCCCTCAGAGCCACACGCTCCAGGGATCTAAACCTTATCACACTGAACAAAACATGCTGGAGGGATAGGTTCCTGACCCAGAGACTCTCTATACTCTGGAACAGACTGCCCATACATGTCAAGCAGAGCACCTCATTGGCCCTCTTCTAAAGGAACCTTTATGATTGGATGGGAGATAGGAAATTCACCTCTGGGATCATCGCCCTGTTAGACAGGGGCCCAGAGAAGTAAATATTGTGGGAAAAAATTTCCAGGGAATTGTTATGGCTAGGCTTGCATAGGCCTTAGGGCAGATACCAACCTATGAACCTATGTTGGGGGTGTTCCTGAATATGCTCCGCTAAAGCATTCTCCATTTTTACTCTCCTGATACTATACAGGTGCTCAAACACCCGGTCCTTGAATTTACGATCTGTTTTTCCTACGTAAAAACAAGGACAGAGTTTACAGGTTGCCAGGTATACCACCCCTTTAGATAAATCTGTTTTTAATCGTATACTTTCTCCCTCTGATAAAGGTCTTGCCCACCTCCATATGTTTACAGTATGCACAACTTTCACATTTGTACATACCTGTACTTCTGTACTTCGTTAGAGATTGAAGCATTCTCTAGTAAATTTTTAAGGTCAGGACCTCTTCTATAGGTGACCCTGGGAAATGGTTCAAAACCTTTGTCGGACCTTAACAAAATCCCAATTTTTACAAAGTATGTCCAATACTGGAAGCATCCTGACTTATTCCAGTCAGGTGTTAGGTCTATATTCTCCCACAGCCCTTTATGTTGGACTTCAAAGGTTAGTGCGAGTAGAGACATAGAATAACCACATTTCAAAAACATGTCTTATAATACTGACATTCAAGCTTAAATTCATTTTCTTCAGACACCATCTGTGCTGCTCTCACTAGTTGGCCCTTTACAATGGAGCTTTTTTGCTGGAAAGGGTGACAACTGGTGAAATGCGGAAACGAATTATAGAGTAGGTTGGCTTCCTATGTATGAGCCTTAAATGGCCCATCATCATTTTCATGCCTATACGATTCCATATCAAAATAGGTTATACTACTATGGCCCAAGCTGTAAGTAAATTTAAAAAAAGTTAAGTAACAAATTTCGGAATGTCATCTAAACCATTGAACATGATAAATGCATCATCCATAAATCCTGTATAATGAATATTGTTCCTATATGGACCATTATTGAAAATGTGACAAGAGCTCCCAAAGTGCCATCACTAATTAGTGACTCGCACCACAAGGAGAGCCCATGGCCACCCCCAATTTCTGTAAGTAATAACCATCATTAAACATGGATTTAATTCTTCAACAGTTCCTGTAACAGATCAATTTCCCTTTGGGTGGCACCTTTTGTTCGAATTAGGATTGGTCACCCATTCTATGCCAACATCTGTAGGGATTACTGTATACAGATCTTTAACATCAATGGTCAACAATATGACTATATTCCAGGTAGTTAATTTTTTTAAAATAATTGCCACGAATCCATACAGATGAATCTGTTCCACATATTTCTTTAAATTTCATATCTACAAATTTGGCTAAGGAATAAGTTTTGGAGTTACTACCATTTACTATTGGTCGGAGTTGTGGATCCAAGAGATCCTTATGAACTTTCGGTATCCTGAAAATCACTGGAGTAAGCATGACATACAATTACGTAATTCCACAGGAATCCACAATTCTACAAATAATTTAATAACACTAGATGGGCTCAGTTAATTTCATTAAGAAAAGCCATATTAGTGTTCTGAAGAGTAATTTTTCTATAATCTTTGTCGAAAAATACCAGGCCTCCACCTTTATCCGTTTTCACCATTCTGAAAGTTCAGTTTAAATTTTCCCTTTCCTCCCTTGTAAAAATGTTTTTGTCTAATAATCTACATACGTTGGTCTCAAGACTGCCTCTTAGATCCAATTCACATTTTTTCGAATACTTCCAACCCAGGTGGTAATGGTGGGTTGAATGTACTCGACACCTTACATTCATTAGGAGTTCTAGGATGATCTTTAAACAAAAATTCTAAGTTGATTCTACAAACAACTTTAAATCAATTCCTGTTCTGGCCAAGTTAGCCCTTGTATCAGGGACAAATGTTTGCCCTTTTGCCAGTAAGTCTGCTAAACCAATGTCATCCACATTAGAATAAAATTAAATATCTTGAAATCTTGTGTACTATTAAAAAGTTATTTTGAGACCATCGGTAGTGGTAGCTCCATCAATACCTATAGCTCCAGCTAGGACATCTCTAGCTGGGAAATCTGCTACCTCACATCTCTAGCTGGGAAATCTGCTACCTCTGGTTTGTCTGATTCAAAGTCTGGCTTCTTCGGTTGATAGGATCTGGTATTGTTTGCTGAATTCATTGACTGACGGCCCCTTCTGTGAAAATTTTGAATTTACCACTGGTACTTGGTTGTTGCGAATCATTTGGCCCATTGTGAAATTATTCAGCTGTTAAAAATAGATTAATATTATTGCATCTCCTATTATTCCTCTAACGGCCATTCCAACTATAATTACCACTTGCATTCAGGTGGTTTGATATAAAAGCTGCTTTAGCTTAAGTACGTTCTGAAGAACTATACTCAAGAGCTTCCATATCCTGCTCTGTTGGAACATGATCACACTCAATTTGATCAGTATTAGGCAAATGGCTAGCGGGGTTAAGCCATTCTTGTGCAGGTGGTGGCTAGGATAAGCAGAGACCTTATAGCAATTACCTCTGGCCAATTTTATTCTTAGTGATTTCATCTTCTCTATCTGGCCATTAATGCTGAAAAAATACGTACATATTTGTATTTATATCGATCAAAGTCATTGTCCTTGACTATGTTGTTGTTTAGAATGCCCATTTCATCATTCAAACCATCAATGACTGTTGAATAACACTTCAGTAACTCCAATCCCTGCCTATCAAAGCTATGAGGTCTTGGTGGAATGGCGAGTTACATACCATACCAGACCTGTGGGAAAGCGTCAAGACCCAAGGCCCTTTGGTACCTGTAATCTTAAGCACTCTATAGGCCACCTCAAGTTGTAGTTTTTTGGCCTTAAAAAAGATTCCACATCAAGAAACAAGAAGTTATGTACTCACTGTAACGTTCGATGTATGTAGTCCATCTCTCCTCGCATTCTTACCCGTGGGTTTGGAGCCGAATATTGGCTCCGACTCTGCCTATTTTACTAGCTCAAAAGTCTCTGATTGGCTGGGCTAAGAGGGTATCCCATGGTACACTGCTTCATATCCCCAGATCTAGTTTGCTGCTAACAGTTACTGCATACATACCACGCATCCATACAAACAAAAACTTTTCAAAGGAACTTTTGCAGGATACAATCCAACTTCCAAATCCTCCAGGCAGGGGGAAGGCGGGAGGGTAAGAAAGAATTTGAGGCGAGATGGACTACATACATCGAACGTTACACTGAGTACATAACTTCTTGATGTTATGTAGTCCTATCTCGCCTACATTCTTACCCGTGGGGCAGCGTCCCCTAGCTCCTGCATCCTGGGTGGCTCATAGGAGTATTTCCTGAGAACTATGCAGCCAAATGAAGATCTGCCCCTGAAACCACGTCCAATTTGTAATGAGAAACAAAGATGTGAGAAGCCCAAGTGGTCACAGCACATATATCATCCATTGACAATCTAGCTTGATAGGCTGTGGATGTGGAGACTGCTCTTGTGGAGTGGGCTTTAGCTGGAAAAGGCAAATTACCTGCTGTCTGATAGATGAAGGAAATACAGCTGGCTATCCATCTAGAGAGCGTGACCTTGGATACCGGAGAACCAGACCGGTTTTCCGAAAAGGAGAGAGTTGGTCAGATTTCTGGATATCTTTCATCTGGTGTAGATAGAAGCGTAACTGTCTGTCTATGTACATCCAATTGGTGAAATCTGAATTCCGCCTTGTTAGAAAAATTGGGGAAGAAAACTGGCAGCTCAATAGACCGATTCATATTGGACACAGAAGCCACTTTGGGAAGGAATGATGGGTTTGGTCTAAGAGAGACTATCTTATGGAAGATCAAATATGGGGGCTTGATGGAGAAGGCTAGAATTTCAGAGACCCGCCTCGCTGAAGTGACTGCTGTTAAAAATGCAGTTTTCCATGTTAAAAATTTTAACTCGCAGGTAGCTGCAGGCTCGAATAGTGGAAGAGTGAGGTCTTGAACAAAAAAATTGAGGTCCCAGGGCATGACATGTTGGGATACTGGGGGACGAAGTAATAGAGTACCTTTAAGGAATGCTTTACATAGTCTGTGTGCCATAAGGCTAGGCTCATTGGCCACGTGGAAGTTTGATATAGCAGCCAGCTGAACTTTGATGGTGGCAGACACAGACCCTTGATAGAACAGCATAGACAAAAACTCCAGAATCGAATCAATTGGAGCAGTGTAGGGATCAATGCCTCTAGAATGAGCCCAGATAGAGAACCTTTTCCATTTGCTAGAGTAGATTTTTCTAGTGGATAGTTTATGAGAGGGTGATAATATATGGACTACTTCCGGTGAAAAATTGTGACATCTGACTAACGATGGAAGTGGAGTAGCCAGGCTGTCAACTGGAGTGTCCTCAGAGAGGGGTGGAACTGTCCCGACATGTGCATCAGTAAACCTGAAGGGGTTCCAGAATCCAAGGGGTACCCACAATGCAAGGTTGAAGGAAGGGGAACCATACCTGACTAGGTCAGTATGGGGCAATCAGAATCATTCTGCTTTCCAAAGATTGTGCTTTCTGAATCACCCTTGAGAGAAAGGGAAATTGAGGGAAAGCATAAAGCAGACCGGAGGGCCAATTGTGAGCCACAGCGTCCCTGGGCGATTCCCCCGGTGGGAGGATCAGCGAGAAGTATTTGCTGCATTTTGCATTGAGAGGGCTGGCAAAAAGGTCGTAGCAAGGTTGACCCCACCTGCTGAAGATTCGCTCTGCAACCAGGCGATTCAGGGACCACTCTTCGGGCATAAGAATCGCCCTGCTTAGCTTGTCCGCTATTACACTGGTCTTCCCCAGAATGTGCACTGCCACCAGACACCGTTGGGAAGCTATTGCCCAATGCCACACACGCATGGCCTCTCTGCATAGTGGGTAAGATCGGGTTCCCCCTTGCTTGTTGAATGCATCGCAACAGTCCCTAGAGGAAGAACTTCTTGAAGTGCCTGCAACGCAAGAAGCACTGCTCTCATCTCCAGGACATTTATGTGCAAATGTATCTCGTGCTCCTGCCACGTGCCTTGGACCGTCCTGCAGAGATAATGCCCCCCCCCACCCCATCTGGGAGGCGTCCGTGGTCACCGTGGCAACAGGGACAGGTGGAACAAAGGGCTTTCCCCCGTTCAAGTTGTTGGTGCACAGCCACCAACGGAGGTCCTGCTTGCATCTGTCTGTCATTAAGATTGGATGGGATAGCGGAAGTCTTTGGAGAGACCATTGGACAAAGAGGAGCCACTGAAGAAGTCTCATGTGCAATCTCGCTAGAGGAACCAACATGACAGTCACCACCATGGTACCTAGGAGTTGTAGAATCAGTCTTGCCATCGCATGTCTCAGGGGCATCAACGTGAGAATTTGTTGTTGCAACCCTGTGATCCTTTCTTGTGGTAAGAATGGTGTCCAACTCTGCTCCTATAAAAGGTGACCCGCTGCAAGGGCAATAAGGCAGACTTTTTCCAGTTTATTGTGGTGCCTAATTGGTGACAAGACTGATCATAGCATCCCATTAGTTGATGCCTGGTGGGGGCGGTGAGGAGCCAGTCGTCTAGGTACGGAAACACCTGGAATCCTTGACGTCTCAAGTGAGCAGTCACCACTGCCATACACTTGGTGAACACCCTGGGGGCTGTGGTGAGACCAAAGGGCAGGGCTCGAAACTGGAAGTGACTGGCTCCCAGCCGGAAGCATAGGCGACACCTGGACGCCCTGTCCATTTTGACATGGTAGTAAGCATCCTTGAGGTCGATGGAGCACATCCATACTTCCTCTCCCAACAATGGGAGAATCGATTGTAGAGTGACCCCACCGAATTTGGACTTGTGTACGTAATTGAGTTGAGTTGGCAGATCTAGTATGGGTCTCAGGTCCCCTGTTCTTTTCGACACCAAAAAGAATCTCGAGTAAGTCCCTAATCTGATTTGGTCTGAGGGTACTGGTTGGATGGCTCCTTTCTCTAGCAGCCGAGATATCTGAGGCTGCTTGATCCCTTTGACTGGGTGGGACGTCTGGGATTTTTCTTATTGGAGGAGGTACTGAGAGAATGGAATGAGGTAACCCCCGGAAATTATCCTTAATACCCATCGGTCCTGGGTGATGTTTTCCCAGGCTTCTGGATACAAGGAAATTAGACCCCCGACTGGCTCCGGATAAGCACAGTCAAGCACACCCTCAGAAATGAGAGCATGGGGAGCCGCAGGAGTAGTCACGGTCACTGGAATTGCGGGGGCCCCCCTCTGCCTCTGGGGCTACATCTCCCTGAATAACTCCCCCCTCCCCTGCAAGGGGTTCACCTTGTGCGGCAGGAAAAAACCTTTGTGATATCTTGAACCACCCCCCCCCCCCCGCTGGGCCTTGGGATAAGGCCTAGACGCAAGGGAAAAACAGACCCCCTAGGGCAGACAGGGTCTTTCCCTCTTGCTCGCACCTGGTAAGGGTGTCTTGCACTTTGGTGCCAAACAAGGAGGAACCATCAAAATGGGCATCAGTGAAGGAAGACTTGAAGGCCTCCGCGAAGTGACAGACGCAACCAGGCTTACCTTTAAGGGCTACCCCTGAGCTGGCCACCCTACTCGCTGCCTTGGCCGCACACGATACGAGTCGCATGGACGAGTTTGCGATGGAGTTGAGGGTAGAAACCTGTGCGTTAACTGTCTGAGCCACCGCCTCAGGTATGTTACCCGCAAGAGTATCACCCAGTTCTTTAAGGAGATCTCCCTGGAGCAGAGTGAAATGAGACCAGTAATTCAGCGACCGTAAAGTGAAGGTGGCTGAAGACAGGGTACGCTTCCTATACTGGTCCATAGCCCTAGACTCCTTGTTAGGAGGATGGACCGATGAGGAAGACTCTGCAACTTCCTTCTGGGTGGCTGCCGCCTCCACCACCATGGCATCTACAGGGACTCTCTTTGACAGAAACTTTTTCCCTGAGGGGTGGAGAGAAATTTGTTGGGGCACCTGGGTACGGGCTCCACAGAATCAGGGTTTTCCCCAAACCCTTCGACAAATAAGGTCAAGAAGTTCATCGGAGGGTTGAGCGTCAAAAGCCTTAAGGAATACTGACTCCTCCTTGGAAGTGGTTTTGGAAGGCCAGTCTCCTCTGTTTCAGTATCTCCAGGATATCGGAGAAGGAAACAGAGGAAGACTTGGGGGATTCTTCCGATTCCTTGAGGTCAGTATCGGAAGTGAGACTCGTCCTGGGAGTCTGTGCTTCCTCTTGCACAATTTCTTTCTGGGGGGGGGGGGGTTCCTCAGGCACTGGCTCTGAGAGACCTTCAGAAAGTGGGGGACTGCTCGTAGGGGTGTCCTTAGGGCCTGGCGCTCTACTGTCCAAGGATAGGCGAGTGTCAGAAGCTCTCACTGGAGTGGTAGGGGATGGAATGACTGACCCGAGTGATGTAGCTGACGATCTGGCCATGCAGAGCACCCACCCGCCAGAGGGCCGACCAACCTCCAAGGCCATTACCGGGGTCCCCCAAGCCGATGCACTGAGTGGGAGACTCAGAGAACCGATGCCCCGAAGTATCCCCTTCGGGCCAGACCGAGGAGACCAGAGTCCCGAACATTGTGGACGGGACCGACATGGTCGGAGCAGAGGTCGGCACAGATAAACCCATGGGAGATATCGAAGCCAGTGCAAAAACACTCTAAGAAGAACATACCGGGTCAGACAACAGATGTGCTCGGAGAAGGAATCATCGAAACTGCCATAGGAACTGGCTCCGGGGCAGACTGGGTCGGAGCCGAAAATAATTTAGCCAACACTGGCGACTGCAGGAGCCTCTGCACTACCCTATCCACACTGCAGGAGCCTCTGCACTACCCTATCCACATCCAAAATCAGAAAGCCTGGAGGATTTGGAGGAGATGGATGGAGATGGTGATCTCTTATCTGGTGAACCATGCCTCACACTAGTCGACAGACTCAGAATGGGTTCGAGAATGATCGGAGTGGACGCCGATTCACTTAACAGATACCTCCTGCGGCCCTGAGGACAGTGAAGCCGAGGAAGCAGAGTCCAATATAGTAATAGATGGAGATGGAGCCGGAGACCTTTTCTTGGACTTGGAGGCTTTAGATTGACTGCGAGCTGGAAGCTGAATCTATAGCTTCCTCAAAAGACAGTTTAAGCAGTCCCTTTAAAATCAATTTGTTTTTCCTCTCTTGGAGCACCCTAGGACTGAAGGTGTGGCAAAAGCTACACGACTCCTGTAAATGGAAGACTCCAAGGGAGTAAACACATACAGTGCCCATCTGTGATGGACATTTTACATCTGCATTTTGAACACTTTTTAAAGCCAGAAGGCTTATGTTCCTTCTGATCCTTAGACAGTATCTGCTACTCTAGAGAACACTTCCAAAACGGGCGGGAAAGCCCACAACGTTCACTAACAAACAGTACTACACAGACTGAGCGAAGCCCTAAAGAAACAATTAGCAACAAAGACACCACTGAAAGAACCTCTAACTAAAACGGTTCTTAAGACAATACAGAGAACAAACACGAACTCAACTAAGGGAGGACTAGGTCCTCTAACTAAAACGAGCCCAGCCCGTGAGAACAGTTAGGGATACCACAAAAACACCAAGAAACACAATCACAGCGACAGCAGCAAGATACAGCTATTAAAACAGCTTGAGTATAAAGCAACCAATTTCTCAAGAGAAACAAGTCAAAAAGAGGTACTTAGCCACAGCCAAGCGAGACCACGTCCGAGCTCTACAAGCGGCAAACGAGATCTGGGGATATGAAGCAGTGTACAATGGGATACCCTCTTAGCCCAGGCAGAGACTTTTGAGCTAGCGAGTCGGAGCAGATATTCGGCTCTGAACCCACGGGTAAGAATGTAGGCGAGATAGGACTACATAACATCTTTAAATTCTCCACTATGTTATATGCACACGCATTATGTTCAATTACTGGCCTGCCAGAATTGTTGTCCTGGCTCATTTAACTGAACAGGCTGATCAAGCCAGTTTTTTTTAAATTCATACAGACCAGGTTGGATATATCCACATTGCTAATATGCATATTAGAAATGTCCGTACCCGTTTGAGATGTACTCAAGCCGGGCTGAGCTCTGTTTGATGTTGTTGCTCTTATTGGCGATTCCGCCCTGTGTAAGCGATTGTATATTCCAAGTTTCATTCAGAATCCTTGGTTACTGCAACTGTGATATCAGCAATAATTTCATAGTTATTGCCTTCCACATTTAAAATAGACTGTCCGACTCCCGTTCGAGACAGTCTCAGTCAACAAGGACGGTACTCAGGACGGCACAAAAGCATTCCCCATCGCAAGCAAAAGTCATCAGGTTCCTTAGGTGGAAATGAGTCATTTACTGTCACTGAACAACTTTTTTAGTGAATGCCAAAATGGCATTTACTAATTTCTTATGTCCACTTCTTTAGATCCACTTTCTTTAAAAGAACGATCACTGCTACTAGGTGTATCAGTGTCATTAGGTACACCATAAGAAGGTTCGTTGGCCAAAGGGAAAAATGATCCCTGTACAGTGGGAGAATCTGTCGCCATGCAGTAACACAAACGAAAAATAAAACTTGTAAAAAAGTTCCAAACAATAAATATAACTGCTGGCTCCTAGTTCATCCACAGAACAATTTATTCAAAACTAACAAGTGTATAGCAAGTGCTTTCGTCTTACCCTAGGCTATCTGCCCTAGGGCATTTATAAGCCTAGCCAGAAGGTGGTTGGCTTTCGCCACCCATTTTAAATTTATTTTGCTATGCCCCTTTTCGAGTTAGTATACTGTGCCTGTGTCCAACAGTGACACAGAAGTGATACCCGGGGTAAACCTATGATCTCCCATCCACTCATCAAGATTCCTCTTGGAGAGAGGAAATGAGGGACTCTGCCTAACCTGAACTGGGATTTTATTCCAGAGTGAAGGGAGCCTCGGGGTTATGAATCTGTCCCCTCCAGCATGTCCTATTTATTTCAGTGCTGAGGTTAAAGTCTCTCGAGCGCGTAGCTCGATGGGATTTGGATTTTCTGAGGTGCAGCATGTCCATTAATTCCGGGTTGGACATGGCTTTATACGTCAGGCACAGATCGCCTCTGAACAGGCGGTATGCCAGAGTAGAGCTGGAGTTTCTTTAACCAGGCAGCATATGGCATCTGTTTGAGCCCTTTGATCCTCTTAGTGAGGTACTTTTGGGGTCTTTCCAGTTGCTGCAGGTCTCGGGTAAGGTACATCCCAAAAGGGGCATTGTACTCAATTATGGGCCTGATGAGGGATGAGTAAAGAGGCACGATGACCTCCACTGATCTAGATGTGAATCCCTTCATGATTAGGTGGGCTATATGTTTTTCTAACCACTTTGGCCATGTGGTTGTCAAATGAGAGATTGCTATCAACTTGGGTCCCCAGGTCCCTAATTACCTCTTCTGTACTTAATGGATTACCACCCATGTGGTAATTTGTGGGCACTTTGTTTTTGCCAAAGGGGATGACTATACACTTTTTGGCGTTTAGCTTGAGGCCATGGCTCTGGCACCAGTTGTCTGTTTCTAGGAGGCCCTTTTGGAGGATGCTTGTGTTGGCTGGAGTCTCGATTATGGCACCCAGTTTGCAGTCATCTGCAAACTTGGTCAGCCACAGCCTTCCGTGTTGGCCTGCACCTCCAAGAAATATTTACCGAACAAGAGAGATCCCAGGACTGAGCCTTGTGGGACACCACTTGTAACTGGTTTGGAGTCTGACATGGCTCCAGCAATTCTAACCATGTGGGTTCTGTCCTTGAGCCAGTTTGCAATCCATCTAGTGACATAGGGGTTTATATTTAAGCTGGTGAGCTTATCTATAATGCCCGAGTGGGGTATTGTATGGAAGGCTTTTGCGAGGTCCAGGTAGGCTGTGTGGACCACCTTCCCCCTAGTCAATGGCCTTGGTGACTGTTTCAAAGAAATCAACCAGGTTTAAGAGGCAGGATCTGCCCTTAAAGCCGAACTGGGTAGGATCCAGTGTCTGTAGGTCCCCAATCTCTTTAATTTATGAGGTCCATGATGATCCTTTCCATAGCTTTGCAGACCAAGCTAGTCAGGCTTCTGGGGCGATAGTTTCCAGGATCCGTTGAGGCACCACCTTTATAGAGAGGGAACACTGTTGCTGTAGGCCACTCTTTGGGCACATATCCTGTAGTAAGGCTGAGATTGAACAGTAGTTTTATGTTTGGGTTTAGCTCTTCCTGGAGTTCATGTAGGACGCAGCCCGGGACACCATCTGGCCCCATTGATGCTGTGTTTTTTGCTTTGGAGAGGGCGGCTCTTACCTGAGCATCTGAGATGTCAGGGGGGCAGCACTCTGCTGGGATGGATATTTGCCCTTTTGGTGGGGAAGTTTGCGCTGAACCCATCAGCTAGGATGTTGGCAATGTCTGTGGGTTCAGTGTATTTTTTGTCATTTTGGACTAATTCTGAGCATATCTGGGAATTACCACCCAGGTTTCTAACATAACTAAAGAAAGCCTTGTGATTATCCTTAGTGTCCTGTGCAATTTTTCTCTCGAAGCTGGCCTTAGACAATTTTATGAGTGCCCGTAGTTTTTTGCTAATACTGATCAGTGATGCCTTCCCTTTTTGGGATTTTGCTCTATCATTTAGTAGCTTCCTCCTTCTATTGTATAGTTTGTTTATGGCTGGGGTCCACCAGACAGGATGTCTGCCGTTGGAGGATTGGGTCTTGGTTTTATTTGGGATTGCATGATCCATGCATTCCTGAAGGTGTTCACAGAATGCATTTATAAAGGATTCTGCGGTCTGGGCCGTATTTTCCACAGGCCCGGGGGCTTTGAAGGATTCCACCTCGGTTTTGAGGAGTGTGAAATTTGCTTTAGAGAAGTTTTTCACTGTGGTTTTCTGGGCAGGGGGTGGAGTCGGGATGTGAATATCCAGTGAGATTAGTTTATGGTCTGATCTTACCAGTGAGGGATACACTTCTGGTCTGGAGCATAGAGTGCCCATGTTGGTGATGATCAGGTCCAGTATGTTTTCCCCTCGTGGGAGTGGTAACAAGTTGTTCCATAGCATTTGAGTTTATAAATTCTAGGAACCTTTGGGCTAGGGTGTTGGAGTTTGAGTAATGCTCCCAGTCTATGTTTGGGTAGTTGAAGTCACCCAATATAATGGTGTTTGGAGAGACCTTCATATTTTCCAGTGTTCTCAGGAAGGCAGAGTGGGGTTCCTGGGTTTGGGAGGGTGGTCTGTAGCAGGCTATAAACTGGAAGGCAGTTTTACCCATTGTTAGTTGCACATGGATAGTCTCTGATGCTTCGTGCTTTGCCACCAACCTGGAGGTGTGGGTATCTGATGAATATCGATACTCCCCCTCCTTTTGTGGTTCGGTCCAAGTTTTGGGGGCGAAAAGCATGGTATGAGGTATAACCTGTAGTGCTGGGGTGCTCTCAGAAGCCCTGAACTAGGTTTCTGTTACTGCACAGTTATCTATGTTCTCCATGCCAAGGAGAGTTTCGAGTGCGTGCATCTTGAGGTTTAGACTTCTGGCGTTGAGTAGCATTCCTCTTAGTTTCTTATCCCTTGCGATACCTATGGAGGTGGGCTTGTCTTTTGAGCCTTGCCTAAAAAAGGCACTATGGGGGTAGCAAGAGCCTTTGCCAATATCCGAAAGCCCAGGGGTGACAGGTGCAAGCCGTCCCTAGCGAAGCATAGTGATATCCACACACACACACACACACACACACCCCTACACACACACACACACACACACCTACACACACACACACACACACACCTACACACACACACACACACACACACACACCTACACACACACCTAAAAAACAAACAAACCTTGCACGATAGACCCCAATTTGAGTTTTAAAAAGGTGTACTGTACCCATTTCATTAAATACATTGTAATAAGAGTTAATTAGTAAAAAATTGATCTTTCAGTGACTAAATGGGCTTATGAGCTCATTTCCGTTTAAGGAACCAGATACTCAGCTTTTGCTTGCAATGGGGAATGCTTTTGTGCCGTCCTGGTTGACTGAGATGGTCTCGAATGGGAGTCTTGACAGCAGATTTAAACGTGGAAGGCAATAACTATGTAATTTTCGCTGATACCATCAACAGTTCAATAGTCGCAGCAAGCAAGGATTCTGAATGAAACGCAGAATATACAACCACTTACACAACCAACTGCTAGGAACAGGGAGGAATCGCCAATAAGAGCATCAAACGAGCTCAATCCAGCTCGAGTACATCTCAAACAGGTACGGGCATTTCTAATATGCATATTAGCAATGTGGCTATATCAAACCTGGTCTGTTTGAATTTAAAAAACTGGCTTGAAGAGCCTGTTCAATTAAATGAGAGCCAGGACAATTCTGGCAGACCAGTAATTCAACATAATGTGTGTGCATATAACAGTGGAGAATTTAAAGTTTGACGTGAAATCATTTAAGGCCAAAAAACTACAACTTGAGGTGACCTATTTTAAAGGATGCTTAATAAGACGACACGTACCAAAGGGAATGGAGTTACTGGAAGTGTTTATTAAACCTTATTCAGTCATAGATTGTTTAGGCATTCTAAAACATAAAGGACAATGACTGATTATAAATATGAACATTTGTTTTACAGCATTAAATGCCAGATAGAGAATGAAAATCATTAAGAATAAGAAACTGGCCAGAGATAAATGACTATACCAAGGGCTCTGCTTATCCTAAGCCACCACCTGCACAAGGATGGCTTAACCCCACTAACCATTTGCCTAATACTGATCAAGCTGTGTGATTATGTTCCCAAAGAGCAGGATATGGAAGCTCCAGAGTATAGTTCTTCTGCTGAAGCAGCTTCTATATCAAACAACCTGAATGCAAGTGGCAATAATTCTAGATGGATAATTATTCTAATGTGGAGGACACTGGTTTAGCGGACTTACTGGCAAAAGGACAAACATTTGTCCCTGATACAAGGGCTAACTTGGCCAGAACAAGAATTGATTTAAAGTGGTTTGTTCATAGAATTAAACTTAGAATTTTTGTTTAAAGATCATCCTAGAACTCAATGAATGTAAGGTGTAGAGTACATTCAACCCACCATTACCACCTGGGTTGGAAGTATTCGAAAAAATGTGAACTAATCTAGACAGTCTTGAGGCTAACAGATGTAGATTAGACAAAACTATTTTATAAGGGAGAAAAGGGAAAATTTAAACAGATTGAACTTTCAGAATGTAAGAGTGGTGAAACTGGATAAAGGTGGAGGCCTAGTATTGTTTCACAAACATGATTATATAACGCGTATGGAAAAATGACTCCATTCAGAACACTACAACATGGCTTCTCTTAATGAACAGAGCCCATAAAAAAAAAAAAAAAAAAAAACCTACTTGTAAAATCATGGATTCCTATAGAATTATGTAATTATAGGTCATGCTTGGCCCCCCCTTACTCCAGTGATTTTCGGGATACTGAAAATTTATAAGGATCTCTTGGATCCACCACTCCGACCAATAGTAAATCCCTTAGCCAAATTTGTAGACATGAAATTAAAGAAATGATAGAATATATCTGTAGGGATTCATGGTCACTTAAAATGATTAACGACCTGGAATATAGTGATATCATATTTGGAATATAGTGACATCATATTATTGGCCATTGATATTAAAGATCTATATACAGTAATCCCTACAGATGTTGGCACAGAATGGGTGACCAATTAATTCAAAAGGCGCCACCGAAAGGGAAATTAATCCGTTACAGAACGGTTGGATTTAATCCTAATTACTTTATGTTTTAGTTATTACTTAGAAATCAGGGGTGGCCATGTGCCCCCCTTGCGGTGCAAGTTTCGCTAATTTAGTGACGGCAGAATGGGAGCTCAGGTCACATTTTCAATAATAAATCCATATAGGAATAATATTAAATGGGATTTTTGGATGATGCATTTATCATGTTCAATGGTTGTTTAGATGACATTCCGAAGTTTACTTAAATGAACAACTTTAAAATTTACTTTACAGTTTGGGCCATAGTAATAAAACCTATTTAGATGTGTAATTATATAGGCATGAAAATGGACCATTTAAGGCTTGTACCATTTTATGGGGTGGCGAAAGCCACATCACTATGGCTAGGCTTACAAATGCCCCAGGCAGATAGCCTAGTACTAAACTATGAAACATAGGAAGCCAACATACTCTGTTTCTGCATTTCACCAGTTGTCACCCTTTCCAACAAAAAAGATCCGTTGTAAAGGGCCAACTAGTGAGAGCAGCACGGATGGTATCTGAAGAAAATGAAGCTCGAATGTCAGTATTATATGACATGTTTTTTGAAACGTGGTTATCCTATGTATCTACTTGAACTAACCTTTGAAGTCCAACATAAAAGGACTGTGGGAGAATATAGACCTATTCTAACACTGGACTGGAAAAAGAATGGGGTAGCAATACAATCCCATTAGAGAAGTTTTATCCAGACGGACTTAAAACTTTCAGTCAGGATGCTTCCAGTGTTAGACAAATAAAAAAAAAAAAAAAATCGGGATTTAAGGTCAGACAAAGATTTATCCGTTACTGAACCATTAAGAGGCCCTAACCTTAAAAATGTACTAGTGCTTAGACTAGTAACTAGAATTACAGGTATGTAACAAATTATACATACTGTAAACATATGGAGGTGGGCAAGACCTTTATCATCAGGGGAAGAAAGTTTACTATTAAAAAACAGATTTAACTGCTTATCTAAAGGGGTGGTATACCTAGCAACTTTAGACTCTGTCCTTGTTTTATGTAGGAAAACAGATTGTAAATTCAAGGACAGGGTATACGAACACCTGTATAGTTATCAGGAGTGTAAAAAATGGTGAAAGCTTTAGCGAAGCATATTCAGGAACACCCCCAACAGTTTTACTTTTAGAATTATAAAGTAAAATACAACATGGGGGGGGGGGCATAGAGTTTACTATTGGAATTTTCTGAACTCCTGTGGCAGATTAGATTAAATGCCTCTAATTCACCAGGCTTTAATTATAGGCGCTCACTAGCTTGTATATTAAAGTTAAGAAGTTTTGTGAAATTATACATCTATATTTACATATACCAACACCAAGGATTACAAAAATTTGATTTAGTTAGTTCCACTTTCTTTAATGAGTGTTTAAGGAGATGATTTATTACAGTTTTAATTCTTATTATAAAAGGTATTTAAGGGACAGTACACCTTTTAAAATTTGAAAAGTGTTTTAACATCATGAGATTAAAAATTATGTATATAGGAAGTTTTACTTACTAGAGTAAGACGAAAGTGCTTACTATACACTGCTCACTTTGAATAAATTGTTCTGTAGATGAACTAGGAACCAGTAGTTTATTTTATTGTTTAAAAAAAAAAAAAAAAAAAAAAAAGTTCCAAACTTAACAGAATGTAAAAATGCACAATTAGGGCAAGCAAAATGCCTCCAAGTAAAGCACCAACAAAAAGGTGAAAAAGCTGTACTTAATGCCCACTTGTAAAATCCAAAGCAGCATTCAAAACACTCCCAACAGTATTAAGAAAATGTTTTCACTAAAATTCTGGTTGAATTGAGTTTTTTTTTTTTTGTTTGAATGCGGCTTTGGATTTTATAAGTGGACATTAAACAGTTTTCTTTCCATTTTTCGGTGGTGCTTTACTGGAGGTATTTTTGCTCGTCCAAACCAGAAGACTGAACAAGATTCCTCAAAGGGGTATGCACAACAATGACAGCAAGCTCAAGAGTTTCCACCCATGGTCAGCAAACCATATTACATCTGCCTTCTGTCCACCAGGAAGTACTGCTCTGACTGCAGGACCTGTTACAGGGTTAAGAGATGGAGGTGCCCCCCCCCCCCACATTCAGCAAATGACATGTAATTTTACAGCTAGCAGCCACAGAGCTGTACACTATGCATTAACTACAGAATCATTGCATCCTGGAGACCCTAACTACTTTGCAGTAAGCCATCACACAATTTGGCTTTTCAGCCTATTAAAGACACTGTCTCATTAACAAAAATCTTGTGTGGGAGCTTGTATGAATACATATCTTCCTAGTTAAAAATCACCACACGCACAGCTTTTTAGCAGAGAGTACTGTACATTCAAAGTATTAACAAGGTACAACACTATTATTATACAATGCCTCCTCTAAAACGTGCACGCCGATTGGCCAGCCCAACCAGCGTGCCCGTTGTAAATCCCTCAATATACTAACGGAAAAAGGTCCGGTCGCCCGGACTTTTTCCGTTAGTATAAAACACTGTCTCTCGCTATGTTAAAAGAGTTAACATAGCGACACATGTTTAAAAAAAGCAACGCAGATCTCCTGTTGCTTTTTTTAAAGCTGTCTCGCTATGTTAAACTCCTTTAACATAGCGACATTAATGTAAAAGCAACGGAGATCTTGTGATCTCCGTTGCTTTTTTTTTTTTTAACCTGTCTCGCTATGTTAAATGAGTTTAACATAGAGAGACAGCTTTAAAATAAGCAACGGAGATCTCCGTTGCTTATTTTAAAGCCGTCTCGCTATGTTAAACCCCATTTAACATAGAGAGACAGTAAAAAGCAACGGAGATCTTGCGTTCTCCGTTGCTTTTGCCCACAGCTCTGATGTACTGCATAGGCATGCGCAGTACATCAGAACTGCCGCGGAACACCAGACAGCTGCGGAAGGGCAGCAAAGAGGCATTATACAATGCCATTATTTAAGAAAAGTAATTATTTCTTTTCTTAAATAATGTCATTATAATAATAACCCACTTCTGGGTGTGGGTAATTCTGGATTTACCCACGGTTGTCTTTGTTTGGTCCCGGGCTTCCCGGGACCAAACCATGCCAACCGTGGGTAAATCCAGCATTACCCACACCCAGGCGTGGGTTATTGCTATATTCAGCCCAAACCAACTTCTGAAACTGACAATCACCAAGAAAATCAATTATGTAAGCACCTATTTTCAGCAGAGGTCCAGGGAGAAAACATTTAAGAACTTTACAGTCTTCAAAAACTGACCCCCCCCCACCACCATTTTAATACAAAATTAAAAATCCAAAAACATTAAGTCAGATGGGTACATAGTTGTGTAGAATGTTATTTAGTGCAAAAAGTGGCAAGAAACTGTTAGGTGATGGGGTAAGTCCTACAGAAAACATTTTAAATTATTTGTTAGTGGTTTTAAAAAGACTCATACTAGTCTCTTCCTTGGCTCATACTACAGGTCAGAATATTTTACCTGAACACACTCATTACAGCATAACCAAAAAGGATTTTCAATTCAGTTGTAGTCTAGACCATACAATTTGTGTCTTCACTAGTTCAAGTGTTAAACTCGCATTACTCAACAATCTTAAGGTTTATTCAAAAGACTGGGTTTTCTGCAGAACTAATGCAAACTCAAATATACATATGCAAGACACATTCTATTCGAGTACAAAGTGTATAAATGCCAGGAGCATACAATTTTTGGAAATGCAAAACATACTGCACACAGTACTACAGAAACAGAAGCAGCAGGTTAAGTAAATCTCTAAACATATCGAACAATCTGTAGAAAAAGTTAGAAATTGTGTTTGGTTTAACTAATCAAAATAACATTAGTAATAATACAAGAAAACTTGCAAAATGAACAAATTTAAAACCATGACAAGACCAAAACGAAGTTAGAGTGCTTCCTGTAAATATTGGTTCAACTTGGCATCACAAAAGATTTTACCTTGAAATGCAAAATGGAATTACACACACAAACGTTCACACTTCTGTAGCAATAGATCATTCACTCCCCAATATTAAATATGTTATTGCATCATTCATTCACTAACCCTCAGACCATTTCATATTTAAGATATGGCTTTACTTACTACAGCAATGAAAAAGCAGTTCAGACCACTTTCAGTGGAGGATCACAGAAAATCTAAATAACTTGCACACCACAGGACCAAGAAGCAATGCTCAAAAACTGCACAAGACGGAAAGGGTTCAATATAGCAATAACCCACGCCTGGGTGTGGGTAATGCGGGATTTACCCACGGTTGGCGTGGTTTGGTCCAGAGGGCGAAGCCCGAGGGACCAAAGACAACCGTGGCTAAATCTCGCATTACCCATACTCAGGCGTGGGTTATTGCTACTATACTATGACATTATTTAAGAAAATAATTACTTTTCGTAAATAATGGCATTGTATAATGCCTCTTTGCTGCCCTTCCGCAGCTGTCTGGTATCCGCGGCAGTTCTGATGTACTGCGCATGCCTACGCAGTACATCAGAGCTGTGGCCAAAAGCAACAGAGAAAGCAAGATCTCCGTTGCTTTTTACTGTTTCGCTATGTTAAATGGGTTTAACATAGGAAGACAGCTTTAAAATAAGCAACGGAGATGTCTGTTGCTTATTTTAAAAGCTGTCTCGCTATGTTAAACCCATTTAACACAGCGAGACAGGTTTAAAAAAAGCAACGGAGAAAGCAAGATCTCAGTTGCTGTTTACACACTGTCGCTATGTTAAAGGAGTTTAACATAGCGAGACAGCTTTAAAAAAAGCAACGGAGATCTCGGTTGCTTTTTTTAAACCTGTGTCGCTATGTTAAACTCTTTTAACATAACGAGACAGTGTTTTACGAGAGACTTATACTAATGGAAAAAGGCCGGGCGACCGGACCTTTTTCCATTAGTATAAGTCTATTTACAACGTGCACGCTGGCCAATCAGCGTGCACGTTTTGGAATATTAATGGGGGGGGGGGGGTCATGGTATAATATAGCAATAACCCACGCTTGGGTGTGGGCAATGCTGGATTTACAGTTCTGATGTACTGTGCACTGTTCAGGCCAATTAAGAGGCCAGGTCACTGCCAGATAAAGTATTCATGCATTTGTGTACCTATTCATACCTCATTCTTCACTCAGTTCAAATCAAATCCTCCCAACTAAAATATGCCACAACCCTGTTTCGCTCGCTTAATATGGCAACCCTGTATTAAAACTATTAATCGCGCTAAACTGGCTAAAATTTCTCCAAATATTAAATCACTGCCATACAAGTTTGTGTTTTTCGACTTTCCCCGGTTAGGGGTCGCCACAGCGGAACTCCGGTCCGCTAATGACTGGTAGTGGATTTTTACGTACCGGGTTGCCAGCCCCGACGCACAACCATCAACGAAGGCACGCCCCATTCATGTACGCCTCCACACAGAAGACGATCTAGCTGAGAATCGAACGGACGTCTTGCTGTGAGGCGACAACGCTACCGCACCACCACCGCAGTAATTAAACTTTCGGCTTTTCCCGCTTAGGGGTCGCCACAGCAGAACTCCGGTCCGCTAATGATTGGCAGCAAATTTTTTTTTACATGCTGGCTTCCCGGGCCTAACGCACAACCTCCAACGAAGGAACGCCCATTCATGCATGTTGACACACAGAAGACGCTCCGAGAATCAAACGCGCAATGTCTGTAAGGCGACAACGCTACTGCAGCACCACCACTGCAGTATATAAATCACTGTCATACAAGTATCTATTCTTAAACCAATGTTTTCACTGTCAAATTTGACAGAATTACTTGAACTATAGACGTTTTTTGCTTTCTGTAGATGGCAATGGTAAAATTTAGTGATTCTGCAATACTTCAAAGCTTTTCTCCCTGGGAATCCGCTGAAAATGGATGCCTAACCAGTCTGACTTTCCCCAATAATCAAATATCAATAAAAACATTTGTAAAATACTACAGCTACTCCAAAAGTTTGTCACTTCCACACACTAATGTACACCTGAGAAGTAAATGAAAGCCACAACCAAACATATATGCTAAATCTTGTGCAATATCATGTTCACATTACATGCACATGTATAGACACATACAGCGGTCAAAAGACTTAAACACTTATAGGTCCAGCTGTAATCCTCAAGTATAATTTGAGAACTTCAAAACAGCACTTTAGTACCATCATGCTTAAATGCATTTATTTTGTCTGAAACTGCAAAGTAGCATGTCACAGCTCCAGTAAGAATCTCACTATAATACCAAGGACTGCTTTCTAGAATTAGGTTGACAGTAGTTTATAATTAGATAAACAGTTTTTTTTTTAATCCAGTATAATTACATATGGAAAAAATGGGGCACTATAGACCAAGAAACATCCATCCATTTTTTTTCACTACAGTGCCCACAGTGAAGGGAATTATTGTGCTTACAACAGACCTCCCACAGACAGTTGGAGAGGCTTTCTGCTGGCATGTATGGTCTCTACACCCATGCATAATACCCATAATTCTCACCATGTCAGCTATTTGAAATCAGATCTCAATGAAGTGCATAATGCTTAAAAACATTTACATTTGTGGGAATGTTAAGAACTGGTGAAAATTACCATAGACAGCTTAGAACTTCAAAACATTAACAAGTTAAAACCAAAAGGGAAGGCATGTGTTCTCAAAGCTGTTAACTGCCGAGTTTAAAACATCTACAGTGGGTCTGGATGCCATTTTTCAGTCAATTTTATGACCTCAAGACATGCTAGGACTCCAAACCAGACAAGTCATAAGTTTATTACACTGCATGGCCAAATATACAGACTTACAGATCACCAAACATGCAGAACTCTAGCAAAAGGTGACAAGGCACGTCAATCCAATCAGCTGGAAGATACCCGATGCTGTGAAGACAATAAGGGTTGAGTGGCGTTCTAAAGACATGCATGAATGGGTGTGCCTTCGCTGAAGGTTGGGCGTCGGGCTGGCAATTCTGCACCATAAATAAAATCTAACTCCAATCATTAGCGGACCAGAGTTCCGCTGTGGCGACCCCTAACCGAGAAAAGCCAAAAAAAGAACAATTACTTCTGTACAAAGGCAAATGCACTGGCTAATGCACAGTTACATGGGACCAGCAGTGTGTACACTAAAGGAAATCTGTGTGCAAGGCGAGGTGAACCACTAAAGAAAATACAAGCCACCATGCCCTACATTTAATATCTCAGAGTAGGGAGGATTTTTCTGTTTTATTGTTGCCTCATTTAGCTTTACTCAGTCTCTTAGGTGATGAAAATGCATTGGCAATTACAGCAAGCAATTCTACGAGTGGTTTTTAAAATGCTCATGAGGAAGCAATTTATGTACGAATGTCGAGAAAATATTTTGCTGTAAAAGTTTTGGACCCGTGTGATTTGGGTGCTGTTAACTAGACGTTTCTCTTGCAAGTATCGTATTTTACACAGACATTGTGTACTTGGAAATTCACTTGCCCTTTTAGAAGTCCTTAACGCACAGTAACAAGTGTAGGTTTTGGGATTGGGGAAGTCAGCCCAGCATTCCTTAGTCCTGTGTATTTACTTATTAGAAAAATTATTATAATTATTTATTTATTTTAGAAAAATCTTGAGTGGATTGGAAATAGGAAATACACCTCGGCGATCACTTCTGTGGCTCTGCTCGACAGGGGCACAGGAAAATAACTCTCGTGGGTGGCGTACGCCAGGGAACCTTGCTGGCTAGGTTTACTTAGGCTCTTGGGCAGACTGCCTAGTACCTACTTATGAACCTAACTGCGACATGAAAAGAGAGGCAGCATTGGGACAGTGAAAGAGCAGCCACACATTAATGACAGGTAACAGCCCAAGACAGTCCAGTAGTGTGTCACAACTAGGAAGTTGGTATTAATGACCCACAGTCTTCATTCCTTTCTGACTTTTGTGGGCAGTGTGACAGGGCAGTTCAGTCATCTTGTTTTTATGCAATTTTACAGTCAGTTGTGAAAAGATAATATCCCCCAGAAAATGCAACATGCATGTTTAGTGCGTCTGAAAGCACTTTTAACCCAACCTTCCATCCCGCTCGTTTCAAAGCCAGACTGACTCCAACTCAAATGAACTGTAGGACAAACTGTAGCACTTGAAAGGCCTGCCTAACTAAACATTGATATTTTGTGAACTGATTATATGTGGGCTTATCAAATTATGTCAGACACAGCAAGCACCCTGCAAAAGGTGCACATGCATACCCACCCTCACACACACACTTCCCCTTCCTTTGCGCCATCCATTTCCCCCCTTCTAAGGAGTCTCCCCAGAATAAAACATATGCCCCCCACACCCCTCAAACAGAAAACCTCCCAAAAATTTGCTACTAATCTTGAATAAAACAAACACTCCACACTTTTTTAATCTCAGAGGACCCTATAAAATATTGATGGTCTCTGCCTTTAACAAAAAGAGTGGTGCAACCACTGTAGTTTTCCATAATACACCTTGGGGGACCAACAGTACCTCCCATAATTATAGCCAGTGTCTCATGAAATTACAAATGGACATGCCCAAACTCACCCCTTATGCAGAGAAAAAATGAAGACATTAATCTCAGCTAGCCTTAGTGACTGGATAAACTGGCGCTGTAGTTCTTGAAATCTGAACAAGAATTAGGCATTTACCCTACCAGCAGCCTTTGTGGGTAGTTTCAAGGACTGGAATATATGCGAGTTATGTCACCACTGGGGGACTGGGACAAGCCAACAGGCTCTATCATCTCACACGGAATGACTAGGCCAACAGATTATGGGAAGCTGTCAGCCAACAAACAGTGGGCTGAAACACAGAAAAAGCATCAGTGTTGCCATTAGCCTTTACTGTCCTGCCCTGCAGAACTTAAAAGTTCTATGCCAAACTATGCAGTGATGGAACAGTCAGTTGTACAGTTAACACACAACAAAAAAAGTACAAAGACAAGACAGAGCCCCAGACAGCCCCTTGTAGTTTTTCCATTGTCGAAGCAACTGGGAATCAGTCATCTATGCACAAACAATATTCCGATTCCCTGTAGCCTGAGACTCTGTGCAGTCAACACCATGCATTTTTTGAAATGCCCTTAAAGATGGTTTGACCACACAAACTGGAAATGACTGGCCTCAAGTCCGAAGTGGTGCTACCTTTGAGTAATTTTGCAATTTTTACAAGCAAACAAGTGCTCAGGGCGTTCTAACAGCATATCCAATCTCTACCACTTAAATACTAAAGAAAAATCTGGATTAAAGAACCTGGAGTAAAATGCTACAGCCTTGCTGTTTTAGGGGGACCTACATGACACTAAATTTGAACTGGACTTAAAATCCCCTCCCTTTGCCACTGCCTTTTGGTAGTGTTAGGCATCTTAGAGACAAGATTGCAGACTTGGAGAACAGTAATATAACCCAATAGCCTCTGGAAAATTCTGTCCTCGCACATCTCCTGTAGAATGGCTTCCCACATCAACTAGAGGAAACAACATCTCTAACTTGCTTCTAAAAGTGGGCAAGTCTGGATGAAGTTCACCACAGGACAGTATCCCTGACGTGTTTAGGGCACCCTCCTCCGACACGTTTGCTATTTGAGAAAGTGTTGTGGCCTTGGTGACCACTTACAGAACTACTATCTTGGGGCTGCTGTCCACATCTAAAACATCTGTCACTGGATCCTCTATCCTAGAGTAGATATGCAGGGGAAAATGGAACTCCTGGGAGGGTCTTTCCCCTCTTCCTTTTGCAGCTCTGCTTTCGTGTTAAGATTTCCAATAAAAACAGCAGCCTTCATATCCAGTGAAATTAACCAGAAAGTCAGTTTTGTCAGTGCCTGTTGTCTTGTCAAGCACAGACTGCCAGAGGTACACAAGTGAGATGCTAACCATTTCTCGAGATTTGACTACTTGGGCTGGTCTACCAGTCATAGCCAAACTGCAGAGAGGATGACACGTGAATCACAGAGAACACTTCGGTGAAAATACATGGAAAGCATTTAGCACAGGTTAGATCTGTCGCAAACAAATCCAAATACAGAATCATAGTGGGAAAGGTGAAAAGGCTGGACCTGGAAATGGAACTGCCAACTCCAAGGGAAACTGAGTCACCCATACCCCCCCCCCCCCCAAGATATTTGACACCAAAAAGCCTAGTGTTAATGGATCCACCAAAGGTTGCAGAAGTTGACCGCCTTTAGTCAGGTCTGCTAATGACATTGTATGGTTCACCATCATCAACCCAAACAACAGACCCAGTGGGGGAGAGAGCAAGGAGCAACATAAAGTGCTCAACTCATCTCTACAACAGGAAGGAGACATGGGTCCACATTTGTTAAAAAAGGAAAGGCTAGGCAAACCACCAAGATTTGTATGCAATAGCATCTGGACCTAAAGGATGAAAAATACCAAAGCCCTTTCAATTCACATTCTGAATTGACTTCTATCTTTGCAAAAGAATGATCACAACAGGCAAGTACATTGCAAGGCCTGGACTAAAAGTAACTGGGGAATGGAGCACCCCCCCCCTTTCAATGTTAGGCAGGCTGAAGTACAACATTCCAGCTGTAAGCTTTTCCATTAGAAGGAATAAGACATGCCAATGAAGCCCCCCCAGAAAGTGAGCTCTACCAATACTCTTGGGATCTTACTCCAATATTTACAGCTTTTAAATAAATTTTATCCATAGCATTAATTTGTTAGAGAACAGAGCAATGACTTCCTCAGCAAGCAACCAAGAACAGCAAAACCAATGATAATAAAATCAAATCTCAAACCAACCAGTAGGATTGTATACAGGTTATTAAAAAGCACAGAGGTGGGCAGCAAAGAGGAACCCCAAATGAAACCGCAGTGAAGTAGGAAGGATCACAGGGTCCTTCCACATCAAGGATATTAAGTGGGCCCTTTGCTATTCACCACATGGGTGAGGACTGTGGAATCACAATGTAAGGCATTAAAAATTCCTCATTCTATTACAAACCAAATGTTAGCCAAAGAGATGCAAGTACCCCTCAATCTAGAAACATGAACAGTGTCTTTCTTCCAAGTCGTCCCCCAAAGAGACAAACCTGATGTAATACCAAACTCTTCACAGAACAAACCTCACTTCTTAAAAAAAGTCACTTCTGGAATGAACCATGAGTAGAAGCTCCCCCTTGTATCTTACCTCCACGACATCCACTCAGTGGATGTACAAATATCAATACCCCCCCCCCCCCAAACAGTGCACAATGTCAATCCAATAAATTACTTCCATGCCTCTTAAAATGTAACCACAGTTCACAAGACTGCTGACCTTGCTCCAACTTCATTCAGTAAGGATCAAAGCCTCTTCATATGCATCTCTGCATTCTTATCCCAGCATATGAAAATCCATCCTCTTCTAGAAAAAAGGACTTCAACTCATCATCCTACTGGCAACAAACCTTTCCACACGGTAAAGATAACTACAAAATCCCACCTTGCTCACAAATGTCTCCAAAAATCTGACCATAATATAATGGTCTAGACTCGGGGTTGCTGCAGCAAATTGATAGTCATACAAGTACTAACAAGAATAGCTACCCATAGACAAAACAGAATAGTCATTACTGACTAAAGATACCCAACATGACAAATGAACTTTCCCTTAAGAAAGCTTTCTAACCCTCATTTAGGCCAGATATTAAGTGAGTCACAAGCTACCAGAAAAAAGGCACACTGATTCCTAGCCCCTCCTCCATCTAAACATCTCTGGAGGTCAGTTTCAACACCCATGGTCCTTTTAAGCAAATTCCACTCCTGAGGAGTTTGACTTTCTGCTCCTCCACTTGCTCACTGGTGTAACTGTCAGTCACTTACAATGCACCCAGGAATCAGCTCAATTGCAGAACTAAAATTCTCTGGCAACCAACCTTAACAATTTTACATGCAATACTTGTTCTTTAAAAGTTAAATACCTAGAATGCAAATGCATCTCACTACAAACACTAGGATTTTAAATCCTTCGCAAGACTCGGTGTACTGCTGCATGTAACTATTCAATGAAGATGTCTGTTATGCAACTCAATTTCATATTACTTTCAATAATTCACTTTTTGTTGTGTCCTTCGGCTTTTCCCGGTTAGGGGTCGCCACAGCAGAACTCTGTTCGCTAATTATTGGTAGTTGATTTTTTTACATGCCGAGTTACCAGCCCTGACACACAACCTTCAACGAAGGTACGCCCATTCACGCATGTCTCTACACAGAAGATGCTCTAGCTGAGAATCGAACCGGACAGCGTCTTACTGTGAGGCGACAATGCTACCGCAGCACCACTTAAAATGTTCAATTCCTCTATCTCCAGTGCATTCAAACATACCAATTTGTCAGTTTAATTTGCTTTCTTTGATTTTGATTTCTGCCCCTCCCCCCAATCACCCTCACAAGGCAGTACCCTCCAATACATATTTGGACACGTGGCTAGTTTAGGGAGAAATAATGAAAGAAAACCAATAAAGTACAATCTTCAGCAAAAATTTACTACCATGAAAACCATCTCTAACAAATGTTTATTAATGCCAGATTACATTTAGTTAAGTTAAACTAAGTTTAACTGGAATAAAGTACAGCCACTACTGGAATTCTTAGACAATGACTTTGGGAGGAAACAACGTGTGTATTAGTAAACCGATGTCCCAACCCCTGTGGGCAGATGAGCATTACACAAATGAAAAAATTCCATTCAATTTTATTACATGGGAAAAAGGATTACCCTGACTCTTTCTGCCAAGATATGAGAAAGCCGCACTTATTTTGGCTTACAGTTAGAACTTAGGTGCCTCAGTACAGATGCATTCGCACTGTGGGATTGCCATAGTAACCAACTTGCTGTTTTGAAAAGGTTTAGTCAAACCATTTGCACGAACTGTGCAACCCAGTAGTGCAGTGCACTGCAATACCCCCCCCCCCCAACAACTACTGTGTGACCATGGAGCTGAGAAGGCAGGGGACATCCAACACCCATAGTGCACTTAAACTGCACAGTGAAAATATGCTTTGTGTAAGTTTGTTTTGCTAGGAACCTTACAAGGCCAACTAAAATAGTCAGTAATAAGCATGCATTACTTCATTGCGTATTCTGTTATACGGACAAACACGGCATAATAGCTGTAAAAAGTAGTCAAGTGCGACACCCAGTTAGGGAAACTGGGAAATAGAACAGCTACCCCACTTCCAATATTATTCCATTAGTTTTTGCCTGATCTTTCTTATCTTCTGCAGGAGAAGACTTGGGTACTTTATCTCAACCAGATGTTCAACCTACCAGAATTGATTACGTTTTCGCGAAACTATGAAAGTTAATAGTTTACACAACCCTTTTCAGATTAAGTAGTATTTTGTGACACTGTTTATGGAACAGTAAGAGGAATAATGGCCAGATTCCTCTTCGTGGGTACCGTCCTTTCCTGACCCAAAGTTAATGAAAAATGCAATCAAGATACCTACTGCTTCCCAGACCTGTGAAGCCAGGACTGATTTCTTACACTTTTGTAAATGTGTACTATTCTGCTTGGATCCTAAACTTCGTAGACCAAAAGTATGTAGAAAAGTGAATACATAAAAGTAATATTACTGCTAAAAAGGACTACTACATTACAACTGTAAGTAAGACTATATTCAGTGAAAGTACAAGGACAAATGCTGTAAATGAATCACTGTATCCAAATACAAATGAGAAGTACTGAATCTCACTTTGACTAAAAAAAAGGAAGAACACGTCCACGACACATCCCTTATTATGAAGGCTCCAACAGATTGCAAAAGCCGACAAACCAGTTACAAAGTCCACTGAAAGGCTTTAATAGCATTCGCATTGGAATGGTAAAATAATGTCAGCTGTAAAACACAGGATCAACCCAATACTCAGTTAAGCGAGTACATATCATTAGAAGTTGCCATATATTAACAACTTCAAGGAAAACGGCATTGCATAATGAGGCAGCAGCGACGTTTATTTTCTGGTAAATTAAAGTTACATCGGAAAAGTAGGTCCCCTAAAATACCACGTGACAGTTATTCCTCTCCTGGACTCCTACAGAATGTGACATACTACCAATTAGCAGTTTGCACACCCCTTTTAAGGTCAACTAATATTTCAGGCCAAACGTGACGAATTTTGGCAGGTTGGAAATCTGGTTGCGATAATACGCAAGTACCGGTAGAGGTTCCAAACCGTTAGCAAAACTTTATCAAAGCTCTTTTGCTTAGAAGAATGATTAGGATACAATGTATGTACTGACGGAGCTTGCTTGTTTACACTACAGAAAATAGTACAGGAATCCGAGATACATAGTTTCATTCTAAGGGGTGTGGACCAAGCACAGTTTAGCTCGCAGCTACAACACAGCACTGATTACTACAGCTAGTCACAAAGACCTTCTTTTGATCCCATTTAATTCTGCTACAGAGTGAGGTGACTTGTGTCCCCTAAAAAAAAAGTGGAAGGAAATCAGAATGGTGACTACAGACTCTGGCTTCACTAAAATCAGCTTGAAACAAATGGACAAGAACCTTGGAATAATTTCAGAAGAATCAACACAATGGAGGTGCATTAGCAAGCTAGAGCAACATGAACAATTAATGATTAACAGATATCAGGGTAAAGTGAACAGAATTTCTTGTTTGCTGGGAGTACATTTATTTCACATTTGTTAACCAAGGTTAGCCCAACTCAGTTTGCAAACAAACCCATTTTCAGTGGGGACCCGAGGGGGAAAGCCCCAGCAAACATAAGTAAAGAAAGTGACAAAATACAAATATTACAAAATTATAAAAACAGCAAAGATTAACTATTTGCATTACTTTGATAGTAAGCACCCCATTTCCAGTGGAGACCCAAGGGGAAAGTGCCCCAGCAAACATAAGAAAAAATACACACAGGACAAAAGCTTTTAAAAACAATGCAAATACAAAATAAGGAGAAAAAAAATTATGAACATTAAGGGCTGCACTGATAGCAGTGGTCTAAAGTTTACTACACACGAGTGTTAAGAACAAAAGATAACTGTTGCTCAAAAGGACAATGTATAAACATTGATAGGAAGTGGGGGGTAAATAGCATGGAGAATGTGAGGGGGGGGGGAAGAGGGGGTTATACAAGACAGAGAACATCTACGGTCAGTTGCTACAAGAGTCCAGTCTTTGGATAGAAATGAAGGAACATAAAGTGATGCCAGGACTACGCTAATAAGACAGCTTTCTTGGAAACAAATCTCACAAGGCTGTTAAATTTACTAACAAGAATTGAAGATGCAACAACTAAAAGAAAAAAAAAAAATCAAGGTTCTATACAGAAAAGCAGTGCTGCACTACATTTTTAAAATTATACTTTTAGGGAAAAGTTAGCACTCCGTGACTAATTCTGTTCACGAGAATCCAATACCACATCAACTCGTCAATACCAACAGGAGGCTCTTACATCCTAGAATAAAACTTGGTGGTTTAGTTGGGTATTTACACCCCACTATGCAATTTACCAATTTTTGGAACTAGCAGTTGAGGACATTATTGCTAGGAAGATTATGGAAAAACAGTGAATGACCCCATGATGCAACATATGTTGCCCAAGATTCATAAAAATTAAAAGCTGCTATTCTAGCTAGAATTCATAGCACTATATAATTTAAAAAAAAAAAACGCACAAAACGGAAATTGGATGTGTGTACACCTTGGATGTAAAATCATTATACACCAATATAAGTTTCAATATATTTCTCGTGCGTCTTACAGAAAATGTTTCGGCTAAAGTTATTTTAGGCAGAATATCAGGAACACACTGACAGATGTACTGCAATACGCCTTCCATATTTTTGAGCTCCCCAAGGTGGAAGTTATTTATGTGGAAATATTTTTTTCTATCCTTGACACCTAGAATGAACACCTCTAAATGCTTCCTATTTCTGGCATAGAGACAGTAGTGAGCCTAACTGGGAACATACCGAGCTGTCCCTTCTAACTTGATTTCTGGAACAGTTTCTGAGAGCAGGTAGCTATAGGTGGTACTTTATCCTCAGAGATACCAAAGAATTTAGTTAGATCTGTTTTTTCACCAGACTTCTCTCCTGTTAAAATATTACTTATGTGCTGGCTGCATAGAAATCCATTACTAGCCATTGGAAAACAGATGAACAGCCCCAAGTTTCAGAATGCTGGCAACTGCTTCAGACCATATCCCATTTGGAATTAGCTGGGGCACAGAGAAGGCATAAAATGAATGTCTTTCATCATGTCTAGATCCCTAAACTGATACAGGCATTTGTTTACAGTTGCCTAGTCCTATATACTTTTTTTCTGTTCCAAATTCAGGGAGCTCCTCAGTCTGTGTACATACTAGCCCACTGTGAATGGGAATACATAGAATGTGTTCATTTTCTGTATAAATTTAGGTGCTATAAACAGAATTGGTTACTGCCTCTACTTAGTTTGCAGACTTATAAATTTTATGAGTGCAAATAAAAGCCTTTTAATCTCTGCAGTTAGATTGTAAAGACCAATGTTTTCTATGTTTAAGTGTTCATAGAGCACTATGCATTTCATATTGCTTATGCCATTACTTTGTTAGCAATTCCAGTTACCATGCCCTTAAGCTTAATGCCAAAAATGCTTGGTCATCCCCTTTGGGAAAAACTCAGTTCCCAGTAATTACCACATAGATGAAAGCCCACTAACACTGAAGGCATTTATAAGAGATCTGGGGGCACAGGTTGACAGCAACCTCACCTTCAACCACCACATTGCCACTGTGGTCAGAAAGTCCTTCCATGTGTCACATCAAGGGTTTTGCATCCAGGAAGAAAGTAATTTCTCTCTACTCTGTTCTATGTGGCACACCTCATTACCAATGGTTTTGCATCCAGGAAAAAAGTCGTCATAATTTTTCTCTACTCTTCCCTCAGACCAATCATAAGAGTATAATGCCCCATTTGGCATGTACCTCAGACACCTGCAACAGCTGGAGAGGCCACAAAAGTACCTCACAAAGAGGATCCTAGGCTTTAAACATGTGCAACAAGGACACAGACAAAAAACGCCAGCTATTCTCTGTCTCATACTGTCTTAGAGGCGATATCTGCTCGACTTACAAAGCCATGTCTGATTCAGCTCAGTTAGAAATGCTACATCTAAAGAAATCCCAATCTCTCTGCACCACATGCTCCAGAGACCTCAATCTCATTACTACAATCAACAGAACATGCTGGAGGCACAGGTTCATAACACAGAGACTACCCATGCTCTGGAATAGACTTCCCATACATGTCAAGCAGAGAACCTCACTAGCCCTCTTTAAGCAAACTCTTGATGAGTGGATGGAACATAGAAAGTTCATCCCAGGGATCACTCCAGTGGCTCTACTTGACAGGCACTGGGAACCAACGACAGGCAGCACAATGCCAGGGCACTTCTATGGGACAGGCTTGTAAAGGCCCCAAGGCCATTAGCATAGTACACGTCTATGAACACAGTTACAGGGTACTGCTATGGGAGCCTTTTTTGCTCCAATATAATGCTGACTTGTTAATGGGATATGTTGAACGATTTTTGATATGCTAGTCATAAAATTTATATGGACTATTGATATTTGATTTCGCTATTTGGATAACAGCTGGTTTGTTTGGACATCTGATATGGAATTTTTGTTAAATATCTCAATGATAAGATGGATCTTTGGCTTGCTGAAATTTATACCTCCAAAATTTCATTTTTGGATGTACTGGTTGAGAAAAAGAAGAAATGCCATAAAAATTCCTTACCACAGGCATCTAGCAGTCGTCCTAGACATAATTAACAAGATTCCTTTACTGCAGCATCATACACTGTAAAGAATTTGTCCTGAAGTGGAAAATTGTTTAAATATTTAACATCAAGATTTATTAATATAAATGATCCTAAAATATTAACAGAATTATGATGACAAATCATGGGATGAATTATTAAAATACCAAGGGAATGAAAACCAAAGCTGGTTATCACTTTGGGAGTAATATTAGTTCTTTGCCATACAGATTAGGTAAGATTATACAAAATTATTTTAAATCACAAAAAAGGGCTGAATGCAGCATATGACGTACAAACTACTTTGCATGGCAATGTTTTAAAGAAATCTTTCCCTTGGGATGCATGTATTTTCAAAAGAATTTACATCAGTGAACACCAACAGTTTATGAAGTTAAAACTGCTATAACTTGTAATTCATGATGGACTATGTATCTAGTTACATGTTCTTGTTCTACTTTCTATGTTGGAAAGACGTCTAGATTTTTTTTTAAAACAAATATAGATTAACATTTTCATGACAATAGATCCATACACAAGCATTCGAATGCCCCCCTTTTTAGCATATTAGCAAAAATAAAAGTTTAGTGGTACCATACTGAGGAAGGCTGATGCCGAATTGGTATATGGTTTTTAAACTGAAAAAATAAATTGTTGGATTGGGTGGAGTGCGGGACTTTTTTTTGAGCTGCTATACAGAAACTGCCATAGACGTTCCATCATGCCCACTGTAGAATGCAGCTCTTGGCATTGCAAACTTGTGAAAGCATATTCAAGGGTAAACACGGAATTAAGTGAGCAAAGTCGATGTTCAGAGAACTTAAAGGACAACCGCACCAACAGACTCAAAAAACATGTTTATTTCATTATGGTTTGGTGTTTCCTACATTTTAAACACCACTCTGGGACTATTTAAAGCTTTTTACATATTTTTATACGCAATTTCTGACTGACCACATGGGGTCTGACATCTTGAAATAATTCTGACTGTTTAGTCTGCCGCCAAGTATCCCAGAATGGATGCTCCATAAAACTGCATCAGATCGGCCACATTTCCACCTAAAGCTCCTGTCATTCCACTAGTTTTACAAGCATTCACTGCTGTGTTACAGTCACCTACTTTTGGTTAAAAGTTTATCCTTTTTCAATGACTACTTCAAAACACAAGCAGTGCAAATGCTACAGAACAGAATTGAAAAGTGCATTTTATTGCTCTTTCTTCTTAGAAATGCCAACTTGATTTATTTTGTGAAGGATGAAATCTAGTCCAAGGTATCGCCCCTCCCCCTTCACAATGCTTCCCTAAGTGTCAAAAGAGCCAAGGGTAATTTGACCCACTATCTGCATTGACAGCTCACAGCAGGTGACCATACTATTGTACTGTTTTGTTGTCCGCCTTTCCTTCCTTACAGTGGGAGATTTTTTTTGCTTCACTCCACTGTCAAATTTAGAACAAGTTCCATAGCACTGGGAATAATCACCGTTTTAACGCCCACTTATTTTTCCTTCCCGAACACAAAATTTCAGACTTGCACAACAGCACCCACATGCTTTTTAAGTGGTAATTTAAGAAAATTATTTTTATTGCCTGCTTCTTGTAATCTGATGTAGTGTCGATTAACTGTGACAGACACCCGCTTCTTATGTAAAAACATGCAGTTAATGTCTACGCATGGTAATTGCAAATTTATGCTCTTAGTTGTTGCAGCTGTTACTGTGCTTCTGCCTGTACTTTGTCACATATCAGTAGTGAGATTATAGTTTGACATTTTTGCTAGGTTAAGAGTGGGCTGGGCAAGGCAGCTCTGACATCACAAGGTGGGAGGTCCACTTGCAAATCAGGCAGGGGTTACATCACTTTGGAGGAGTTAACGTCCCGGTAGCTAGAGCATGTGACATCATTTCAGAGCCAGCTAGAGGTTTTTCAACTTGGTTTTCAAAGTGAAAGTAAAACAGTACAGAAAGGTGGGAAGCCTAACAGGGAAACCAGTTGAGTGGATTAGTGTTTAAAGCTGCCTGGGTGATTTTTCGAGGCTATATCAATGAACATGGACCAAGTGACGGCATATTGAACAATCTGCTTTAATATCCCGTTGTTGTCCTTTAAGGTTGGCCAAGGTAAACAGAGGGTGCAATGGAACACTACCCCCAAATGATTTACTTAGTTCTGATGAACTGAAAACTAGCTTAAAGATCCATTTAACTTACAACAAAGAGATACATGTGAAATACACGACCCCCCAAAACCCTCAATAGACACAAAGTAATAAATACATCAAATTGTAAACAAAAAAGTTGCACCTAAGTGATATAAAGATGTTCAGACTTTAATCACTTTTTTCTCTACTTAATATCCATTTAGAAAAGATTAATACAAATCATGCACGTTTTGTGAATCACTGGGCACATTACAGAAGACGTACTAGCTCGATTTTCATCATTCTAAATTTTAAAGCTGAGAAGAATTGTGCATGCGATACACCAAGTACATCACAAACAACATCTGTAAATGCAGCTGATGGGGGTGCCACTCCTACCAGCTATAATACTCAAATAATACCGAGATATGCTGCTATTCTGCAGAGGAGGCACTCCCCTTCACACACAAAGCCAACGCAACTTGGTTTTCCTCAAGTACTACATGTTAAATGAATTAACCACTCTGTTGCAATGGTCCTCCTGCTACAATACACTGCGTATAAGAATGAAACACCAATTTGAAGCAAAACACAACTTCTAAAGTCAACTCAACATGAGGAGTGGGCGAATTTACTGTACAATTGAGCATGATTACACACTAGACTGACACGAAATAGATTTGGTTCAGTCGACAGTCTGAGTGCCATCACTCCTGCCAACTCGCACCAAGACGGATGAAATTCGCACACAATGACAGTGTAGCTACCGTAATGACATTTAAGCAACTGACAGTACCATCACCAAAGATAAAAAGCGATCATAACTACAACAAAAAACAAACAATCAAAACCCAAACATTAAAGTAGGCTATACAAAACAGTAGAAGATCAAAATCACGGAATTCAGGTCACCACAAACAAACAGCCATACAACAATCTACACAACTCAAGCCATTCACTTCAACAGCACTACAATGCTTAACCGTATACAGTCCCCAAGACGCTACTGCGGCCTCCAAATCAGAGACCAGCACTGAAAAAAACTAGAGTCCAACAGCAACAACTTGATCACGTCCAACCACCCCCTCACATTCCGTGGATCCTATTTCGGCTGCCTGCACACCGACCAGGGCAAGAAGTTGCTTCCGGCTCCAATACATGATGAAAGCACAGCACTGCTGTACCGCCACAGAGATAAAAAAAAACATTTCGATTATACAAACATCGAAAAAAATAAGAATTAAATAGCTGCTCGGCCTTCCGCACAAAATGTTCGCAGTAGCCAAGATAGTACCAGACTGCTGATTAAGAAACAAGAATGTTTAACCAACATAAGAAACAAAAATAAAGGGCACAGAAATGGGCCTCGCCAGTGCCTGCTTTCTCTGCTAAATTGCCGTCAACAATTCAATTTCTGCAAAGTCACGGGCTACAACAAGAAAACCGGTATAGGACGCAAGTCCAGCACCTGCCTTGCCACAGGTGAGACCACAATTTATACGTGCGGGCCAGATAAATATTTTGCCAGGCCATTATTCAATTCACCACCTAAAGAATCACCTTACTTCAATGAAACTTAAATCAGTAATAGGCCCTGCAATGTACCGCGTGGATCACTCTCATCCATAATCACAAATAAATTCCAGAGGAAGAACACTTCCTTAATGATTAAGAATAACACACTTAAATCCCTATCGATTTGCAAGCCCAAATGTCCGAAACCCGTATACTAGAAACAGCTGGTTTCATTCAACCACTTCACCAAAATTTTCCCAATTCTCTTACCTTGCAATACACCTTCTCCACCTGGACGAGCTACGCTGTCCGTTGCTTTATACAGCCAACAGTTCCGTACTGAAGGCGTTGGTTTCGCTACACAAAATGGCGTATAATATCGGACACGTCATCTGTGCTGTCGACGATACGCTACGTACTGATGAGGAAGTGAATATTTGACGGGTAACCCTTATTCATTGCACCACCTGGTTAGGGGGCAGATAGGAAAAAACTATGGAGCCGGAAATTTCGCCACCTGTAGTAAACTAAGAACTAAGCAGCTGATGTATGTGCTGTTGCAAATAATATAACTTCACTTAAGACAACGTGGAAGTAAGAGGAATAGGTAACCGTCCTGCGTTTTATGACGAGAGGGACGAACCTAGAAAGGTCATTGCTCAGCAACAATTTTATAGTTGTAGTAGAGAGTTAGTACTATAATAGGATTGTGTTAAAACGGTTAGTTGTATTTGTTTATATATATTTTAGAAAAGAAGTACAGTTCATTCACAAACTAAAAGAGAAACGGGGCAAAGATGATTTAAACCAGAAGAGATTGTAAGCATAATATTGACGGCTGAATACAGCACACATTCTGATATATGCTCTTCCGCCGTAATCAGACCAGTTTGTCGTATCTTGATACCGTTTTACTTGACCTACTCAAACCTATCAAATATCATTAAGGATGACTCAAAAGTATCTGTCTCTTCTAATCCCTACCAAAACTGACGTTTTTTTTTTTTTGGGGGGGGGGGGGGGTAATAAATAATATAAAAATAATATAAAAATAATGAGCATAATTTGCGTACTCTACTTCATATTCTGTTACCATCTCAAGTTAATAGTACTATTTTTTTTTTAATTTTCCCTGATTCTGTTGGTAATGATTCCAAATGGTCATCACCTCAGTGGAAAAGGATACTCAACAACACAGGAATATCCTTATGTGAGAATGTATTAGGACTGACAAAAAAGTTGGATTAGAGTAAGAGTCAGTAATTTTTGAGTCACTTTTACAACAGCTTTTGGTTCATAGGTGCTTATTAGGCAATTAACCACGGGGGCCTTTGTAAGCCTAACCCATTATCAAACAAGTTTAGAGACTTTAAGATTATCCAGCAATAATGGAGAACACTGGACCGTGGTAGTATGCTTAGTGTTAACGCAGTAGCTTAGTTGACAACTCTCTACTACTGCCCTAATATTTTAATCATTATTTCGGGCAGTTACAAAATTACCGATCCATCACCTGAAGTGCCTGATTTTGCAGAACGAGTAGGATTTGCCTCACACTTTAGCTGCATTACTCATAAAAAGTTTGCTTTTCTGGTAAACCACTGAAAATTGCAGTCTCGATATTTATTATTGATTTGTTTCAGAAAGTGCATGTTGATGCAAAACTGTTGCCCTATTAGCTTTTTAGCATCTCTAATTTTTGCCCTATTACTCCCAGTCTTACGTCTTACCATTCAGAAAATGCATGTTGATACAAAACCTGTTCTGTTTCACTATATAACAGTGTTTTTTCCTGTCCCAAGTAAGCTGATTGATTTTCTGATAAATCATTGAGGATTAGAGTCGATGCATAGTGATGTAAAATATGCTCTGTTTACTTTTTAAGTGCATTACAAATAATAATAATAAAACAAGCTTCACACATCGACGACCATACTTTTTATGAATGTAAGAGAACACAGCAGTGCATGCATGACCACTATTTATGAAGGGTCCAGTGTTTCAGTTATCACTGATTATTGTAGGAGATACAGTTTATGTAGACTAGAGCTTGGGTAGTCAAGCATTTACAGGCTGCCTCTGTCCATTAGGGACATAGGTACTACACCAAGGGATGAATTTTCATTTCCATCCATTGGCCCAAGTTATACATGAATGGATTATGGAAAAACTCTGGTTCACATAGATGTGAAGCATGTTACCTCAAGACTGGTGGCAACGCACGATGCATCAGAGACCATCCAGGTGCAATTAACCATAGGCAAGACTGCTCTGCAAATTGTAGCATGTTACAGGCCACCCTCACAAACTCAGGAACCTCACATGGCCTTCCTGAAAACACTAGAGGGGATAAATGTATCACCAAACACCATCATACTAGGTGACTTCAATTACCCTACTATAGACTGGGAACACTACTCAATCCCAAACACCCTAGCCCAAAAGTTCCTGGAATTCATAAACTCAAATGCCATGGAACAACTAGTCACCATCCCCACAAGAGGAGATAACATACTTGATCTCATCATCACGAACATGGGAGCACAATGTTCAACACCGGAAGTATACCCCTCACTGGTGAGATCAGATCACAAACTAATCTCGCTGGAGGTCCTGATCCCACCCCCACCTGAAATAAAAAAGACCACAGTAAAGAACTTCTCAAAAGCCGACTTCACACTTCTAAAGACTAGTGTGGTCTCCTTTAAGGGCCCAGAGCCGGCGGAAAACAGTACTCAAGCCGCTGAATCACTTACAAATGCCTTCTACCAGCACCTGCAGGACTGCATGGATAAGGCAATCCCAAGCAAAACAAAGACTCTGTACCAAAGGCAAGCGTCCAGTCTGGTGGACCCCAGCCATAAACAAACTCTACAACAAAAGGAGGAAGCTACTACAAGATAGAGCAAAATCCTTAAAAGGTAAGACACCCTTGATCACTATAAGTAAAAACTAAGAGCTCTCATAAAATCATCCAAAGCAAATTTCGAGAGAAAAATAGCTAAAGACTCAAAAGACAATCATAAGGCCTTCTTTAGCTATGTTAGAAACCTAGGAGGAAACTCCCAGATATGCTCAGAACTAGTTCAAAATGATGTGAAGATTACTGATCCTACAGACATTGCCAACATACTGGCTGACAGGTTCAGTGCAAACTTCTCCCTCAAAAGGAGAGATATCTATACCAAACGATTGCAGCCCCCCAAACATCTCCAGCGCCCAAGTGAGAACTACTCTCTCCAAAGCAAAAAACACAGCATCCATGGGACCTGATGGTGTCCCCGGCTGTGTGCTCCACGAACTCAATGAGGAATTAAACCCACAGCTAGGACAGCTGTTTAATCAAAGTCTTACCTCTGGATACGTACCCAGGGAGTGGCGCACTGCAACTGTGGTCCCACTTCACAAAGGCGGTGCCTCCACCGACCCTGGAAATTACCGGCCCATTAGCTTGACAAGCCTTATCTGCAAAGCCATGGAGAGGATCATAATGGACCTCATAAATAAAGACATAGGGAATTTGCAGACTTTGGATCCAACCCAGTTTGGCTTTGTCAAAGGCAGATCATGCCTTTTAAACTTGGTTGACTTTTTGAAACAGTCACCAAAGCCATTGATGAGGAAAGGCAGTCCATACAGCCTACCTCGATCTGGCTAAGGCCTTGATACAATACCCCACTCGGGTATCATTGAAAAACTCATCAGCTTAAATGTTAACCCATACATCACAAGATGGGTTGCAAACTGGCTGAGTGACAGAACCCACAGGGTCAGAGTTGCTGGCGCCAAGTCAGACTCAAAGCCTGTCACAAGTGGTGTCCCACAGGGCTCAGTCCTGGGCCCACTCTTGTTTGGCATCTACTTTTCCAAGTACAAGCAAACACAGGAGGGTTATGGCTGACAAAGTTTGCAGATGACTGCAAACTGGGCGCCATAGTAGAAAACACATCTGACACAGATATCCTTCAGAAGGGTCTCACAGAAACGGATAACTGGTGCCAGAGCCACGGCCTAAAGTTAAATGCCAAAAATGCATAGTCATACCCTTCGGGAAAAACAAGGTTACCCCTAGCTACCAAATAGGTGGCAATCCACTGAGCACAGAAGAAGTTATCAGGGACCTGGGGACCCAGGTTGATAGTAGTCTGTCATTCGACACCCATGTAGCTAAAGTAGTTAGGAAGACCTTCTACATTGCCCACCTTATCATGAAGGGATTCTCATCTAGATCAAGGGAGGTCATAGTCTCCCTTTACTCATCACTCATCAGACCAATGATTGAGTACAATGCCCCATTCGGAATGTATCTGACCCGACACTTGCAGCAGCTGGAGAGGCCACAAAAGTTCCTCACCAAAAGGATAAAGGGTCTCAAAATCTGTCCTATGCTGCCCGACTGAAAGAACTCCAGCTCTATTCAGTCACCGCTTGCTCAGAGGTGACCTTTGCCTAACATACAAGGCCATGTCAAACCCAGATTTGATGAATATGCTTCACCTCAAAAATCTAGATCCATCAGAGCCACAAGGGCGGGAGACTTAAACCTCGACACAGCTATTAATAGGGCGTGCTGGAGGGATAGATTCATCACCCAAAGACTCCCTATGCTGTGGAACAAAATCCCGGTACATGTGAGGCAGAGCACCTCGCTGGCCTTGTTCAAGAGAAATCTTGACCAATGGATGGGAGATCGCAGATATACCCCAGGGATTACCTCAGTGTCACTGCTCGACAGAGGCACAGCAAAATAATGGGTATAGTTCCCCATACTAAAGGGGTGGCGTAAGCCACAAAACGATGGGCTAGGCTTGTAAATGCCCTCGGGCAGATAGCCTAGTATGAACCTATGAACCTATGTTCCAGAGAATGGGTATTCTCTTGGGATACATACCAGTCCTTCCAATATGCCCTATTTATGTCGCAAGCAAGGTTTAAGTCCTTAGATCTGGTATTTCGTAATGCTGTTTTGCAAGTATGCAGAAGCAAGATAAAATGATGTCTTATATACAGGCTTAGATCTCCCCTCAACAGTCTGTAACAGACTGAATACAGGAGTAGGGCTTTGAGGCAATCTGTTAAAGACATGTTTACGTACTATATCCTTTCTGTTGGGAACCTGTATGGACTTTCCAGTTGTTGCATGTGCCTGCTGAGATACATACCAAAGAGGGCACTGTATTAAATGATTAGTCTGATTAGGGCCAAATATAGTGGAACAATGATTTCCTTGGACCTAGATGCTGTACCTCTTGCTTGTAAGTTGCACAACATGGAATGATTTCCTTACTACCATGTACACATGATGGCCTGACTATATGGTAGTCACATCATTGTGAGATCAGCCATGATGCTGGCATTTGGTCAGATTTTATTATGCTAAACCACAGTAACAGTTGTTGATCAGATCTTATTGCTAGTGATCCTGATACCAGTGATGGTTTGTACCAGTTGCATTCAGATCTTAAGGTATTAAACTGTGAAAATAATCTTTGTAGTTATTCACTAGTATATGTAGCTGTTAAAACAGCTTTTGAGAAATCATTTCAGCTTTGTCTAGACTTTAGCAGTTATAACAGCATTTGGAGATTGAGTGGTTAAAGGTTTGAAAACAAATTTACAGAAATTAACGGCAAAAGGCTCCAACTGCTGTTATTATGGCCTAACAGGATTTGACCAACAGTAGTATCAGGACATGTTGCAGTAATATCTGACCAACAGCTGTTATGATGGCTTAATATAATAAGATCTGACCAATAGCCATTATCATAGCTATCATACAAAGATCTGACCAAACAGCTTTTCAGAAGTCATGGTCTCTCACTGTAACCCAACCTTTGGGGGGGATTTTGTTTCTGGAGACCCTGTTATTGCAACCTTCAGCGCCAACACACTTAACACGACCCCTTCCCAGACCCACTGACCCTACCATTTTGCTTAAAAAAAATTGGGCAGAAAGAAGTAGCCACAACTGCTAAATGGAATCGTATCTGATGCTCCAGCAGCAGCTGAGGGCCTCCATCCGTGGTTCATCTCCCTCTATCTGTAGCACCTCATCCACCCCTTTACTCACCTTTTTAATATTTGCCTAACTGTATCATGCCACCCCAGTGTAAAGCTGCCATTGTCAGGCCTATTGCGAACTTATCCAAACCATCTCAGGCAAATGATTTCTGCCCAGTCCTCACTCTGCCCACCCCTGGCAAAATATTTGAATCTATATCCATCTTACAGAATAGCTTAATATGCACAGAATCCTTTCTCCTCCTCAACATGAATTCTGGCTTGGTAGAAGTACTATAACTACTCAGTACAACCTTAGATTCCTTCCAGTACATACCTTTACCTTTTAGGCCCCCGATTCAAAACTGTTCTTCACTGAGCATGCCTTTACCATTCTTGCCCCTAAAACCTGGGCTATCATCCCTCCACATATAAAATCTATTATACCCTTTCCTAAATTTCACTCAAAACTAAAGTTCTTATTCACACAAGAAAAATGTAAGTGCTTCCCTAACAGCAGAGTCACATAAATCAACCCCTGAATCCCCCTTCTTAGCACAGGTTCTTCATGTTGTAGTTTATCTCTTCTAACACGGTCACGGAGACATGCATACTTTAATATATATACCCAGAGATTTGTGGACTTCATCAATACAGATTCTCTGGACCAGTTAGTCTGTACCCCAACCAGGGGGTGGTAACATGCTAGACTTGGTCCTCACCAATATGGGACAGCTCTGCTCTGTACCACTTGCAACTCCCACCTGGTTAAATCAGTCACATTTACCTGAAGACTGTAGTCAGAAGCATTCTCCAGTACCTTGATATTCAAAGATAATGCTAAGGCTAATCTACTGAAACAGAGTAATAACCAGGCTAAATTCAGTATCCCTTTCTAACTTAATGACCTCACTGCTGATGGCAGTCATTTACTTGCAAATTTTATGCACATACGAAAAGCTGCATAAATACATCTATCCCCACAAATATAAATATAACACCAAATTTAAAAATAAACCCTAATGTTGGAAGATAAATAGAAGCTCTATAATAAAAAAGTAATTGTATGTAAAAGTAAATGTAACCCTCAAGATGTAAAAAAAACATTATCGCTTAGCTTAGCAGGGAACTTTGAACCCTGATCAGATAAACCAAAGGCAGATATGAGGTAAAAATTGCCACCCAGGCAAAGGACAACTACAAAGCCTTTAACTGTGTTAGAAACAAGGCCCAGCACTGTACAGAAGTAATAGTATATAATATCACATACTCAGACCTGGATGGCATAACCAGTCTGTTAGAGAATAAATTTACCATTAACTTCACTTTCCATATCCTGCAATCTCAGATGTCCTACTGTGATATACTCCACCCTCAAATCTCTGATGAACAGGTCCTCAAGGCACTATCCAAGGTCAAGAACACTGTTTCTGTGGAGTCAGATAACATACCTGGCTGCTTACTGGCCAACCTGAAACAGAACCTGTCAGACACCCTACAGAGGCTTTTCAGTGCCAGCCTTCAAACAGGATTTGTGCCGGACAAATGGAGGTCAGCAACTGTTATCCCCTTACACAAAGGTGGAACTTCAGTAGACCTGGGAAATTACAAACCCGTTAAGTCTGGCCAGACTCCTCTGTAAGGCTGTGGAAATAATCATTATGGAATTAATAAATACATACGTAGGACATCTACAAACTCTCAACCCAAACCATTTTGGATTTGTTAAGACAGATCCTGTCTACGTAACCTGGTTGACTTTTTTGAGAAGGTTACTGAAGCAATGGATGAAGGCAGATCAGTACACACTGTGTATGTGCAGCTTGTAAAGGCTTTTGACACCACTCCACACTCTGGTATCATAGATAAACTATCTCAGCTAAAAGTTAATCCCTTTGTAACTCATTGGATAGCAAATTGGTTCGCAAATAGTACAAAGGAAATTAGAATGGGCTGCTCTACCTCCTTCAAAAGATATGTCACTAGTGCTGTACGTGTATCCCAGGGTCAGTCCTTTGGCCACTCCTGTTTTGCATTTACTTCCCAGAGGTCAAAGCTACTGTTAAACATTTATAACTGAGTTTGTAGATGACTGGAAACTTGGTATTGTCATAAACTCACAAGAGGACATCAAGATCCTCCAAGAGAACATTTCCCAAACCAGTAACCGTTGTCAAAACCATGAACTAAAACTTGAATGCCTAGAAATGTATACTAGTATTCTTCAGGAAGCAAGAAGTCTCTTGTAGCTATCACATTGACAACACACTCCTGAAAATTGATCCAGTAGTTAGGGACCTGGAAACCTATACAGAGAATGAACTCTCCTTTGATCACAACATATCTAATATTGTTAAAAAATGCCTTTTCATTGCAGAGTTGATTACTAAGGGTATGGCATCCAGGTCCAGGGATATGAACATTCCACTGTATTCCACACTCATCAGACTAATCCTTGAGTATAATGCACCCTTCAGTATGTACCTGTGCAAACATCTGACACAACGTGAGCACTCACAACACTTTATTACTAAAAAGGTCAAGGGCCTAAATCATAAAAACTATACAGACCATCTCAAAGCCTTATCCCTTTTCTCAGTGCCATACAGACTACTAAGAGCTGATCTCTGTCACATGTACACACCATCAACAGACATTATCCTGGTAGAACTACTGCACATTTGTAAGTTCAGTGGGGCATAAACATTTGTTCAAGAGATTGTTTGCGACATCAGTAAAATATGTTAGAGGGATAGGTGCGTATCACAGAGAATATCATCTCTTTGGAATCATCTTCCTCTCCAAATAAAGCAAAGTACTTTTCTTACACTATTCAAATGTAATCTGGACGAATAGATGTGTAACTGCAGATTCATCTCTGGTTTCGCACCCTTGTCCCTCATGGATAGAAGCAATATATAAATGTTCTGCTTATCTCTGGATTATTCATACTTAAAATGTAAAGGCAAAACACTTCATGGGAACATGTGGATAGGCTTCGAAAAATCCTCATGGATCAGTAGCCTAGTAATTACTTATGAATATATTCATCCATGTTTTATACTGTGATTGTAACTGTTTAAAATTATTTACTGTCTGGCAATGTGATATATTACTACTGTGTGTTTAATTGTAATTGTTTAAAAATGTATATTCTGCCTGACAATGATATCATTATATTGACTGATATTTTTTTATCTGAATGGAAATCATTTCTGGCAGAGACTGAAGATGATCCATTAGGATCAGTGCTCTTACCCCAATCAACAAATGCAAACATATAAATGAGTAAATACGAGTTGAGCTGCATTAGCTACCCTAACCAAGAAGAGGTATGTGTATGTATACATCTACTGTGAAAACAGGTCCTGTTATGTGTAAATGAATCTTTAAATTATTGGTTTGGGAATTCATAATGCATTCATTTTTGCGAAGGAGGTTGGGTAGAGCAGTGTCTTTTATAGCATGAAAGACCAAGCAGAGATTACCATTTAGGAGCCTGAACAAGTTGGAGTGTAAAGAGATAGCTTTTAGTCTGCTCAGATAGCTTAGGAGCTTCTTACAATAATTTGTTTTAGGAATTTGGGGATTTCTCTGATTGGGTAAGGTATTTGGTGAGTTGCTTGTTGAAGGAGGCTTTATATTCAACAATAGCTCTAATGAGGAACATACAAAGAGGCATTAAGACCTGGAAGATATATTCTTGGAAATTAGCTCTAGAAGGTAGAATGAATTCCTAATTACTAAGGCTAGCTGTTAATTACAAAAACTAGCTAGCTCTCTAATGACTGTGTCATAGGTCCATAGTTGCTTACTAGGCTAACGATCACAAGTGCCTTTTTAAGGCTAGCTATGCATCCCAAACCTCTGACAAGTTCTGGTACCCTTGATAAGTGTTAGCAGAAGCTTGGGAGGTGAAACATTTACAAACAGTCAGTTTTAAGGTGATGTCTTTTATACAGTATGAACTAGAGAAATCCTGCTTTCCAAATAAAAAACACACGGTCCACCACATACACCACTAGTGACATATCTTTTGAAATACATAGTTGGAGTTGGTATAACAGTCAAGGTATTTACCTCAAAGACATAAGGTACCCTTTCATAGGAAACTGGCTAGACTTAAAATGGCGTCCAAGGCCAGCTAGCCTAATATTTACTTTATACACACACACATGATATATATATATATATATATATATATATATATATATATACACACAGACACACACACATACATACATACATGCATATATATAGTTCCCGCCATTGGTAGAAGTCACTGATCAAAGACCAGCCACCACCAGACCACCACAAAGACAAGCCAATACCACCACCAAGTATCCAGCCAGAGGCCCCAGTAACACATGAACCTTTCCCCCCCCAGAGGACCAAGAACAAGAAGAGCCCACTGGAGAAATCAAGAACACCAGGAATACCAGTACAACAATTTTGGACCCATCCACAGCCCAGTTCAAAGAGCCAAGCTAGCAGATACAATTATTGACACCAAACTGTACACAAGAAAGCTGACCCTTTATAATGGAGGGCCCAGAGCAACACCTCGAGGCCAACTCCACAATCACTGATGGTAGCAGTGAGAGAGTGAATGGCAGCAGGGAGATTATATTTTATGTAAAATGAAATGAAATGGGCCATGTATTTTGAAAAAAATGTGAGATAATAAAAAAAAATGAAAAAAAAAATGTCAGATGTGCCTATAGCTGAGCTACAGTCTAACAAATTGAGTAAATCTGCCTGTAGGTGAGCAGTGTTTTAACAGGTGTAAAATGAGTGCCCGGGGTTGAGCAGCGTTTTAACATGCTGAAACTGTGTGCCCGTAGCTGAGCTGAGCGTAATATGCGTGCTGACAGCCAAACCACGCATAAACCGGCGTAACCCGTTTGCGCAGAGCTGCACACCGCGCTAACAAGCTAACCGACGGGCAACGTTGAGCAAGCTGTATCAAAACTGCCTTTACACAGACACACGTCCTAGCTTGTGTAGACAGACATAAAATATAAAAAAGCAATGGGCAGGTTTGAACCCAGGATACCATGCACCATAGTCAAAGTACTGAACCACTAAGCCATGACAGTTGCACTTAGAAATGCAGTAATAGCATATATATAGGAATGAATAGAAAGAGGAGCATGACAAAGCAGGTTTTGTGAAGCTGATACAATTCCAAAATGGCCAATCACAGATAAGTGCGGGAAAAACGGCATATATAAGCCCCATAGGCAGGAATACACAGCTTAACCGATTGTAGAACCGACTTGCAGCCAGGATGTCAGGTGTAGGTGAGGGTGGTTGCTTCCGAGCACAGAGGTGGGGCATTAAGGAGTCCAAATATATGGTTTGGCTCCTTGTCCACAATCATGAGACCCAACTCATGCAGGGCCAGGTCCTGTGGGGAGCATATAGGGCTGAGGTGTGGGACTGGTTGGCTCATGATCTCACCAGTGCCACAGGGATACCAAGGACTGGTGAGCAGGTCCATCACCACCATGCGGACCTGAAGAGACGGAAGCAGGACCAACTGAACTGTTGGATCCAGGAGGCCCGGCAAATGCCCAACGCCCCACTACTGAGTAAGTTACATGTAATTATTTATGTAAGAAATTAACCTAGCTGATATTATGGAGATGTGTATTCCAATATTACTTTATTTATATTACAGCTGCAGGTGTCCGTTCTGCGAACCGTCGAGCCTATGGCGATAGGCTGGCACGGTTGCGCCACCAGACAGGTCAGTAATTCTCTCCCTGTAGCTGTAAATAAATATATAAGTATGACAGTTAGCAAAAGAGTGCAGTGTAGTCACTAATTAATAAAATGTGCAAGTAACAGTGTAAGAGGGTTTGCAAGTATTGCTTGATTACAAACGTGTGATGCAGCCTGTAATCCAAACATAAAAATGAAACAAGTCTGAAATAAAGATGCCCCACCTGTAATATAATAGTACATAACCTGCAGCAGGCTGAAAAGTACAGCTGCAGAAGCTGAGTAAAACACATGTGTGAAATATATCCCTGTTGAAATACAGAAACATGACAGAAGTGAGACTGTTGGAAAGGATTGTTATAACTACAGGTAAAACATGTCAATAAAGCCTAGAATTAAGTACCATCCTGAATTGTAAAAAATAAAACAAGTGAGAGAGTGTGAGAAAGAGGTATGAATCCACCAATAAAGTAGTAATAACTCCTGAATAAAGTATACTGCAGTCAGTACAGAATGAAATGAATGTGACAGGCAGAACCAAACAGTAACTTGTTGAAAATGGTACCGCAGCTGGAATGTGTGTCCCAAAATCTGGATATGTTGCTCTCAGTCTGCAATATGCAGATAGTATGGTTGTCTGAAATACCAAACATCCACAGTTGTCTATAGCTATATAAAGCAAATGTAGCAGGATGATGTAGCTGAACAGAGCCAGATATGAATGTATATGAATAAAAATGAAAATGTATATTGATGTAGCAGTAACATTCCTATCACCAACCTGAAGTAGTTATCACATAGGAAACTGAAGGCAGAACTGTAGTGTGTATATATCTGCAGCTATTAGAAATGTACAGCATATGTATTGGTATTTGAAGTTGTTAATTAAATTTTCTTCACCCTACCCTATAACCACATATAATCCATTCCACGTGAAATTGGTATGTGCAATCACAATTAACACCCCTGGACATTTGTCCTGTTGGTTCATACATATTTGCATGTACGTTGATGCATCTGCCCTGTTCATACATCCAAACCTGATGGCCTGTTGCCATCAATCAACCCTGCATGTTGTTGGATTGTGTATTGCTGTTCAAATTATGCACGTGTTATGCTTGCTGTTCAATGGTTTGAATATATGGGTGTTTGGTTAATGGGAATACTAATGCATGCTGTTACAACTAATTGTGAATGGTATTGTACGTTACTAACCCAGACTGTCATAACATAATGCAAAACATAGGACGACAGGGAAGGCGGGTTCCAGTGGACCCACCTCTCCCTCCTCAGTTGGCGAGTGCACCTGGCAGTAGTGCCCAGGCCGAACCCTCCTCCGGTGGCCCTGTGCCACCTGCAGGTGGAAGCGCTGCAGGGGATGGGGCTCGTCCCCCCTCTGCAAGTGTGGCCGGAGGAGAACATCCACTCACCCTCCATAATGTCCTGACTGTGGTGCGAAGGGAGATCCGGGACGCTGTTCTTGGGCACCTATGCCAGCTTGAGGCACGGGTGGCACAACTAACGGGCGTGCCTGCTGCCCGGCCTACACAGCCTCCAGCACAACCCCGTCCTGGGCAGTGAAGGCACAGTGGCAACTGCCCATGGGTGGGGATCTCAGTTCCACTGTTGCCATCTGTGGGCTCATGGGCTCGAGATATCCAAACATCCGTCCCCGTCAATTGTGTAACCTCCCCACATGTGTCATACACCGCCCCTGTATGCGTCTTGTTTGTCTTGTCTGTTAACCTACCCAACCTACTTCCCCAGCTATACCGACTTCCTGTACCTGACATACCACTCTCACCTGAAAAAAAAAAATGGGCACTCTGTACCCACAAAAAAATTACGCCCCATACATAGCTGCCCATTTTGCACACATGTCTGCTGGACATGGAAACTGTCAATTACAATTGGCTGTACAACAGCTATTATTGTTGTCCTTACACCTCTCTCAGGGGTGGAAGGTTTCAAATGTCACACCAAATTACAAACATATGCACAGCTGTTGCTGATGAAGAAATGGGCAGCTATGGGCCTTACCTACATCCCTCCTGCAAAACCCGAGCTTGTTTCCCTACTTTCCTACCCTCTTTGTGACCCCTTTTTCACCACTTTCCTGTCTCCCCATTTTCATTTCTTTCAAAGAAATTAGCGCGGGTGTGCGCAAGAGTAAGCACTTTTAAGCAATTGTAAGCGGGTTTGCGCAGAGCTGAACGCCAGTGCGCATGCGTGAGCTCCGCGCAAACCAGCGCTAACCCGGTTACAACTGCTTAAAAGTGCCTTAGTCACTCTGAATGACAAGGCCTGCAGTCTGCTCAAAAGCAAAATAAAATCCCACTGTCAGTCCCGAACCCAGGACCTTGGAAACAGTAGTCTGCATGACTTACCACTAAGCCATGACTGCTATATAAGAACATTGTGCTACAATAAATATATCATGCAATAGTAGGAGTGAATGTAAAGGGAATATAGGATGTGTAGTACACAAAGCATGTCATGTATATTTACTGTCAAATGTAGTGGATTTCTATAATAGTAGTGTGTGAACAGAAACAGCCATGCTAGTTGGTAGCTAGTAGGTAATAATGCCACTGTAGCACCTTGCAAGCCACACACATACTCACAGCAGGATAATCACTGCCCATACCCCACAACCTCTTACAGCAACACATCCGGACTAAGTAATAAAAAATGTGGAGCAAAGGCCCAAAAACAGGGACACATTTCAAATATTGCTCCGACAAACTTAGTCAGTTGAGAGAGTAACAGGTTTTGCATTATGTTGGATGTTTGGAAGGGTACGAAGTCTGAAACTTAAATGTTTGTCACTATAGTCTGAATTGAGCCCAGAGTGACTTGCCAGAAAAAGCTGTTTATGAGATATGGACCAAAATATGAGGCAAAAATGTGGACATCCTGCAAATATCTGTACACTTGAGAGGTCTGACATTGCCATATTTGAATAGTTAAGAGCCTAGACATAGCAACAGTGACTGAGTTACAGGGATGCCCCACAGACTCCCTGTGAAATGTACAAACAGTAGGCAGAAAGGTGTTACAACACATGCAATGGTAACTATGAAGTACTGAAAGTATGCACCACTTGCACGGCAGAAATAGTGTAGTAATACATATGCTCATGCTGACCCACAGTCACAACTGCAGAATACCAGACAATTTAATGGGTGTACCCCACTGATATGTACCATTCCATGAGGCAGATAAAAGATGCACCTGAGAGTCTCTGGGGCCTGCTCAGCAGCATACTCAAATACCCTAATAGATGTCAAGGCCCACACCATGGCCAGACCACACTGCATGCAGTAACACCCTAGCAGATATAGCAAGCATTCCAAGGTGTGAATGTACATGGAAAATAGGAAAGCCACAGCAACACACTACAGTCAAGACACCTAGCAGGCAAACAAGTAGTGAATGTAAAGGGCAAATATTGAAGCCATAGCAACAAAGTGCAAGAGCCACTGCTATATACCAGTTACACCACATGTCCCACAGGAAAGCACACACACCCACATTAACAGTAGTAGTAGTCTTAGGTGTCACTATACATACACACTTAGTACAGGAAACTGGAGAAATGAATGGAGAAATGTTAATCTACAACACAGCCGGAAATATGAGAGAGATACTAACCTTTACACTCACAGAACAGTGTCCACAGCATACCAGCATGGTCCCTGCCCTTAAACTCTGAAAGGGCTATGCCTATCTCACATACCTTTTTATAGCACTGTCCTGAAATCACAGTGAGAACTGCAATCAGTACACAACTGGCTGCATGCAATTAGCAAATGCTGGCTAACAACTGGTGCATGGACATATGCAGATACCTACAAAAGCATGCTGTACTCCTAGTCCACACATGCAATACTTTCATTGCACCCTCTGGAGGTAGGGAGAGAGAGAGAGAGAGAAAAAAAATACACAAACAAAAACACTCAACAAAACCTACTAGAAAGCTGACATCTGTCAACTGGAGCAGCAGCAGGACACCGATCCAAAAGGCAACGCAAGCAGCTGTGACAAACACAGGTAATGTAAAGTAAAACTTTAAAAGTCTACATACTGTGAACCCTCCATATGTGTCATTGGTCTGTATCTATATGTATATGAAGATGTGCATAGGGCAGGGGACATACAGCAACTATCAGTGAAGGCTGTACATACATATGTATGTGAGGGCATCTATGTGCACATATCAATGTAGGTTGAATGTAGGTTGTAGTGCAATGTACAAAGTAGGTTTCACAGTTATGTATGTATAGCAGTATGTTAGTGTGTGTATACAGTTTTGTAAACAAACATGTTGATATACCTATCTATCATATGGATACGTATGTATGTCAATATATGTATGTATGTATATATATATATATATATATATATATATATATATATATATATATAATATGCATATATGTATACATAGATAGAGAGGGATGTAGGAATACAGACAGATGTAGATAGATAGAATATGTACAAACATATATATGTAATGCACACATACAGATATAGATATATGTGGATACATATACATAGACAGACAGATCTGACTATCTACAGATATGACTGTATATGACTATCTCACACTCCCCCATCCCACCCCCTCTGTCACTCTCACCCCCTCTCTGTCACACTCCCCCCTCTCTCCATATCTATAGCAATATATGTACATCAATATATATATGTGTATATGTATACAGATATATATACATATATATATATATATATATATATATATATATATATATATATATAGATATATATATAGAGAGAGAGAGAGAGAGATGTATATATATTCTGAGTGAGACACATGTGTACAGATGTATTACTACAGGTGCCTGGTGACAAAGGCATGGAGTGAACACCAGTGTCGAAACTGGAGTACCATACCCCATTTCAAATCACCTACACCAGTAACCACCAGATATGTGATTGGCTGCCCACCACTGCATGTGTCGGGTGAACAGGGCCATAAATGTGTACAATAGTCCCCCCAATGATAGTCACAGTGGCACACTATTCCTGGAATACCTGTATATAGTATGTGCAGCAGACATGGTGTGTCAGCTATGGACATGTAGGTCAGTGTACCCCTCCACACCACACAATGGCTGTCACGGTATGTACCTCACATGACAGCTACAGATATGGAGAAGGACACAATGACATGTACGACACTTTGACAATGCACTCAAACACATTACCAATGCACAGTGACTGACAACACCACAGAGTGCACACATACAACCCACATAGAGGTTACCACTCCTGGTTTACATACTTAAGTCACACCCATGACAGATGTCCAACAACCATAGTAACACCTCACACCATCCACAACCTAAATGACCGCTGTGTGTCGTCCTTGACACCACAGTAGAGAGCACATGGCGGAGGTACAGGTTCCTACCCACAGATAAGACATACCCTGCAATAAACCACACAGCGTTAAGAAGCAAGACTCCCCATGAGTACATGCCACACATACCCCTGCTGAATGTTAGTCAGATAGGTAATATGCCATATGAGTCACCCTGTGTAACTGTTTGACAGGAGCAGGTACCATCACATCACATGTGTCGCAATGGTCAGGGTAGCAGAACAGTATGCTGCTGTAGTCCCAGGGGCAATAGCATATTGTATTGTATTGTATTGTATTGGTATGTAGAGGTGCCTCCTTTGTGGAGTGGAACCACTGCTGCTGTATGCCAGTGTACAGGTACATATCCTGTAGTCAGGCTAGTGTTACATAGCACTTCTATATGCGGGTTTAGCTCCTCTTGGAGTTCATGTAGCATGCAGCCGGGGATACCATCAGGTCCCATTGATGCTGTGTTTTTTGCTTTTCTGAGGGCGGCTCTCACCTGGAAATCTGTGATGACAGGGAGGTTACATTCAGCTGGGATAAGTATGTCTTCGTTTGGGGGAGAGGGAGGGAAAATTGCACTGAACCTGTCTGCCACAATGTTGCCAATATCTGTGGGTTCAGTGAATTATTTGTTGTTGTGTACTAACTATGAGCATATTGGAGGGTTTCTGACCAGGTTTCTAACATAACTGAAGAAGGCCTTGTGGTGATCTGTAGTGTCCCCGGTGATTTCCCTCTCAAAGTTTCCCATGGATGTTTGTATGAGAGAACATAGCTCTTTACTAGTGCTGATCAGACATGCCTTCCCTTTATGGAATTATGCTCTGTCTTGCAGTAGCTTCCATCTTTTGTTATACAATCTGTCTATGGCTGGGGTCCACCAGACAGGATGCTTTCCCTTTGTGGAGAGTGTCTTGGTCTTATATGGGATTGCTTGATCCATGCATTCTCGGAGATGTCCGTAGAAATCATTTGTGAAGGAGTCAGCATTGTGGGTTGTGGCTTCCACTGGCCCAGTGGGCTTAAAGGATACCATCTCAGTCTTAAGAAGTGTAAAGTTTGCGTTTGAAATGTTATTCACTGTAGTCGTTTGTGCTGGTGGTGGAGGTGGGATATGTATATCCAGGGCGATTAGTTTGTGGTCAGATCACCATAGTTGATGATGTACCCCATACAGTACCTCGATACAAACCCCCAGAGTGAGGAGGTGCTTTGGACCTGAATCAGTGTGCTGACTGCTGGGGTTTGGTAGTATGTCGTATGGAGTGTGCCAGGTACTGTTGCACAGTTGTTGGCTGAGCACTGATACCTGGCCATTTACATGTGTATCCACCAATAGACAGACAGATGCTATATATGGGAGATATGTTGTATCACAACAGTCGAGTCGCATGTGTAGTATGTGTGCCAAATTCTGCTGACATATTTTGCTGATATCATTTTATTTCCTTTTTCAGGACCATGGCTCACCAGCGCAATCCGACATACTCTGCAGCCGAGGATGAGGAAATACACCAGAGCCTGGTGCGGGATTATGCAATACTCTTTTCCCGCACCAGCCAGAATCAGCAGGAGAGGGCTGCACTGTGGCAAGACCTGGTCCGTCGTGTAAATGACATAGGCACGCATAATAGGACATATGAGCAGGTACGACATCACTGCAGTGATTTAATCAGAAATGTCCGTCAGCGTGCATCGGATATCCACAGGCAACAGGTTGCCACAGGTGGTGGGGTAGCTACACATCCCCCACTCACCAGACTGGAGGGACTACTCCTAAGTGTTGTGGCTCCAGCCCACCAACAACAACAACAGCAGCAGACCTGCATTATGATGGAGGCTGGAGCCACACAGCACCATGACTACGAGCGTGCAGGTAATATGCCATATGTATAGTTGACTGTTGTGTACACTGGTAATAAATGCATGTGTGAGGTGTGTCCTTGGTTTGGAACTGTCATCATAGTATTTAATGTGCAAGTGTGATATTCTCAATATCAGCAGCTGACCTGTTAAAGGCAACTGTTGTACTACTGACCTGTATCATACTCAGTAACAATGGCACAGTTGTGCCCACTGACATTAATTTCCTCACTTCTGCAGGTCCCTCCGGTGTAACAGCAATGCAGCCTATCCATGCTGGTGAGTGTGTATTAACAATACCTTTAATAGTCTTGATAGTAATATTGGGCTCAATCAGTAGTGCTCTGTGTATGCATGCAGGTGTGTCTGTGTGTTGATATCTCGCATACTGAGTAGTGTGCATGTGTGCACCTGTGCATGTGTGCATCACTGGTAACATTGTGTAGATATTGTAAACTATGTTTCCTGTTTCCCTCCCACAGGTTCTGCTCTGGTGTCATGCAGCAGGGAACCTGAATCAGGTGCCACGGGTACTGATAATGATGACATCTGTGTAATGGCACAGGAAGGTGTGCCAGGGTCCGTCATTGGTCAGCCAATTGACAGTACACAGCTGTCAACCCCATCAGTGCGCACAGTCATCCTGCCAATACATCCTTTGTCACCAATGTCCCTAGGTGATGGACAGGATACAGTGGGCATTGACCAGGGTAATGTGGTATCTGTGGCACATGCTTCCCCACACAGCAGCCATGAGCATGGCCCTGAGATGGTACCACACAGACAGATGTCCGGGGGTTCTCGTGGGAGCATCCGTGGGCGTACTGCCCCTGTCAGATGTGCCCACAGAGGTCTTACAACCTCAGCTATGTTTCGGGCCATCATGCAGGCACAGTCACGTATGGAACGGTACACCAGACAGGGTCTGAGGGAGCTGACAGCATGTCGCACAGCCATGAGTGACAGTATGCGTGACATTGCGGCTGCCATCCGTAATTTCACCGATGTCATAGACAGACGTTGTGGGGACATATTAGATCAGTTCCACAACTACATGCCCATGAGCCAGGGCAATGGTGGATGGTTGAGGCATCGAAGTGGGCGTATGCCAGCAACAGCAGCAGCTGGCAGTCCAGGGCCGCGGCCGCCCCCATAGTGCCAGCAGCAGCCCCAGCAATGCTGGGTCTGTGCTGTCATCACACCGTCCCAGGAGACCACGTGCACGTGACTCTGGACAGGCCCAACAGGGATCTGTGTCCAGTCAACGAACACCTGCTTCTGATGACAGTACCCAGTCTGGATTAGTACCGGATACAGTCCGTAGCACCCCTGCAAGGCACAGGTACCGTGTCCGTGGCCAGAGACACTGATCTGTATGACCTGGCAGGTACAGTCTGTGGCTGTCCACAACACTGGTATATAGCAGCCATGAGGTGGAACTGTGTGCATCCATACACACATGCGAATGGGAAACATCTAGGGCTACCGCATACACGCACACACTGCATCAACATTGCCCCACCTTGTACTGCTGTCCCTCACCAACACACATTCACATACATGTCAATTGGTGGTATCAGTGGCAGACTCAAGCATACCAAGTTCACACCCTGTGCATATGATTAAACTGTGCCACCTCCTGCAATCTGTAACATCAGTGCAGGTACTGGTTAACATGTTGCTGATGCACAGGGTGACTACATAGACGTGTAGTAATAGTATCATGTTGTTAACAGTACAGTGTGCTGATATAATTGTGGGTATATCCCAGCATGGCTGATGCAGTAAGGGTATGATTGTCTTGTACTGTTTTCTACACCCATGGTAAGTACCATAGTGTATCATCTGCACATGTTTGCATACCGGTGTTAAGGATGTCTATAGAAGGCCACATACATAGGTAGCACAGGGGATAAGGTAATGAAAGTATTGATACGCAATGATGGACATGTAAACTGAAAGTAGCATGTTGCCCACACTGGACTCTGCAATGCGGATGTTTGAGGATGTTGATATGTGTGCAGTACTACACGACTGGTACATGACACACAGGAGCACCCTAGCACTGCAAGCTCACATCTCATACCATGCTAGACAGCCCCAACACACAAAACTAACTTTCACAGGAGGGAGAGTCCCCATAAATGTCAGGGATACTGTGGTGGCAGGACAGGTAGCATACATCCTACTAAGTATGGAACCACTGAGTGAAGGCTCAGTGTCTGTTATTTGACATGTGTATTACTGCAGGTATGAGCACCTGGGTTTCCATCCGGTTATTGTACATCCTGACGGTACATGGTCTGTACACTTGTGTGCACTGAGACTGGACCCTGGCCATCTGACCTGTGTATTTCCATGTACATGTGTATAGTGCCTGCATATTTGCACTGTTACCTGCTGGAAGTGGTACAGCTTGTTTGTTGTACAATGGACTACACGCAGCCCTGCTTACTGTAGCTTTGTTTGCATGCATGTTTGCTTGCAGTTACCCTGGAACACTGATTCCACTTGCAATGCAGATTTATGGAGCTTCTGTGGATTCCTAGTGACATCTGCATAGCTTACTATATGTATGTCCATGTCTCACTTGGCAGAACGTCACTGTTTGTCCTGTTCGCATGTATGTTGCCTGTGACACATTGCATATGACTTACCTGGCATTTGACCACGTGAGCAGTCATATATGCCAGTGCTAACTAATCACAGGCACTACACCCTCACATACTCATACCTTGTTCCCCATTAGCCCTATGTGCTGTTAATCACCATGGCAATCACAATACTATGGTAGCATGTGCAAAGGTCACTTGTCAGTCACCTCTATGGTACAGTTGTGGAATATGTGAGTCATGTGGCAATGTCACCGCTGCCACATGTACACAGTCAACCCTCTCCCCTACACATGGACGTACAACACATGTGTGAGATGCAGCCACATAGCCAAAATGGGGACTAAGCACTCTGAATCCAGTACTGGCATAACCTGTCAGGTGGCATAAAATACTACAGTGACTACAATACCAGTCTGATGTAGACCTACACTGACAGCAATCCAAACACATGAACACACTGGGGCATTCGTGGAGCCTCAGAATAGCATCCTGCCTGAGCAGCAGACACCTCTGCAGCTGGCACACAGGCATACGTTAAGCCGGAACACAGCACATGCAACACATAGCACACAAATCCTGTGTGCCAAACAGTCACAGCCTGTACCGCTAGACAACACACCTGCTACAGTTGTGTTAAGTACCTTTATTGTCCGGTACAGTGAGGTCCCGTTCACCAGGCTGGACAAGGTGAAGGTCACAGTGATATGCCTGTGGGGCACTATGGTCCACCACATAACACAAGCATACAGGTCAGTCAGAGGCATGGACACATATGACTCAGTCATTGTCCATACCACTATGGCTGACCTGTGATGTACCTCCCTGGACTACATGATAGGGAATATAGAAGGGCTCTCTGAGCATGTGGCACAGGCTGGTATGACCCTGATCTTGGTTGGCATCATACCCTCACCAAGAATGCTGAAGTATTACTGAATGCTGATGAATTACTGTAGCTACAACACCCTAGTTGAAAGGTTCCTAGCATGTAGTCACTGCATTGCTATGGAACAACTTGTTACCACTCCCACAACAGGTGAAAACATGCAGCACCTGTTCATCAACAACATGTAGACTATATGCCCCAGACCAGATGTGTATCCCTCGCTGCTAGGATGATACCATATACACCTCACACTGTATATACACATACCACATGCAACACCCGCACAGAAAACCACAGTCATAATGTTATCCAGTGCAAATACCATGTATTCACATGTGGCAGGCGTCAGACATGGGAACTATTGAAGGTCACAGGTATATTTGTGTATTTGGCACACACATACATCATATGTGTGCATTGCCATTACTGGTTTAATCGATGTCATGCATTATTGTGAAGAACAACCCACACACATGGGCATTCTATGTGACAAAAACACACGTGGCATTTGTGGAATTCAAAGCCATAACTAACTGTGCTATGACAGTAGTGAGAGACGCAGTAGCAGAGCATGCTATTTGCATTACTGGGAGATTTGCCCTCTTCTGCTGTACTTGTAGGGTGCTGACATCATCTCTGTGTAGAGATTGGAATATGCAGCAGATGGTGTGTTGTACTGGTTGCCAAAAGGGTCAGTTCTCTCACACATGTAATTGCACACACCCTACCCCCCCCACACACACACACTTGCTATTTGCAGGATTCAAACCCCTACCTAACTATGTTATGACACTAGTACGAGACGCAGTAGCCGAGCGCGCTATTTGCATTACTGGGAGGTTTCTCTTCTCCGGCTGTACTTATAGGGTTCTGACATCATCAGTGTTTAGAAAGGGGAATGTGCATCCTGTAGTGTGTTCTCCTAGTTGCCAAAAGGGACATTTCTCTCACACAGAATTGCACACACACTAAACCCCTCACCCAAACACACACACTGAGCATTTGCAGGATTCAAACCCCTACCTAACTATGTTATGACACTCAAGATGGATGCATTAGCAGAGCACGCTATTCGCATTACTGGGAGGTTTCCCTTCTCCTGCTGTATTTATAGGGTGCTGACATCATCAGTGTTTAGAAAGGGGAATGTGCATCCTGTAGTGTGTTCTCCTAGTTGCCAAAAGGGACATTTCTCTTACACAGAATTGCACACACACTAACCCCCCTCACCCAAACACACACACTGAGCATTTGCAGGATTCAAACCCCTACCTAACTATGTTATGACACTCAAGGCGGACGCATTAGCAGAGCGCGCTATTCGCATTACTGGGAGGTTTCCCTTCTCCTGCTGTACTTATAGGGTGCTGACATCATCAGTGTTTAGAAAGGGGAATGTGCATCCTGTAGTGTGTTTTCCTAGTTGCCAAAAGGGACATTTCTCTCACACAGAATTGCACACACACCAACCCCGCTCACCCACACACACACACACACACACACACACACACACACACACACACACACACACACACACACACTGAGCATTTGCAGGATTCAAACCCCTACAGAGCGCACTATCCGAATTGCTGGGCATCTGTTCTGCACCTGCAGTATTTATAGGGTGCTGACATCATTATTTATACAGAGGTATGTACATCTATTACAACCTGTCAGGTGGGGAATAGCATATATATGCATTTGCAGCCACCTACTTCAGGGTCAGATATGCACATCAGCACTGGCAGGTTATGTTTTATACCATGTTTCATGACCACAGGACCTGTAACACACAACACAACCAGTTCAGACCACCTCTCCCACATCCAGGACACACAGTTTGCTTCCCTGGGAACAGTGCCAAGATATGAAGTTGTTCACATACACCATTCCAGTTGTTAACGTCAGGTACATATTGTGTGTGGGAACTACTCAGGCCTCTACAACATTACCCTACAGCCACTACAATTTGTGAGTCCATGTGCTATGGCAGGACCACTCACCACAGCCACAAGGGGGAATACATATTGCACCTGACCATCTGCAACATAGGTACTCACTGTTCCACACCAGAGGTAGATCACCATTGTTGATATCTGACCATACCCACCTTTCCCTGGACATCCATATCCCATCCCCACCCCCAGGCAAGGTTATCACTGCAAACAAAGTGTATTTATCAAAAGCAGACTTTGCACTTGTGAAGACTGGGATGGAAGACTTCAAAGGACCCATGATGGGGGAGTATACAGGCCACTCTGCATAATCCTTGACAATTGCATTCTATGAGCATGTGGAAGGTTTGCATTGATCATGCTATCCCAAATATACCCATGACTCCTCCACAACAAGACACCTGTCAGGTGTACACCAGCCATACATGAGCTGTCCAACACACGGAGTGAGCTAATACATTGCAGAGCAGTAGCCCACAGAGGGAGGACATCTCTGAACAGTACTGGCTCGACACTTCAATCCCTCATAATCATCATGACAAAGTGTTGACAGTGAAATTGTCCAGACACTGCAGATAAGGCTCCCCTCAGTCTGTTATTGACACCCACTTACTTTTAGAGGTCCTCACCAACCTTCTTCCAGCACACACCAACAACATGGATGTGGCATAGCAAATTCAACCCCTGGGATCTCCACTGTGTCCCTGCTTGACGGAGGCACAGCACACTAGCCTCAAACGGTGCCTTATGTGACCTACTTTACAGTGGCACAGTAGCCTACTGTACTGGGGAGGCAGACGCCAAGCACACTCTGGCTAAGCTTTCATTCCCTAGGGCAAACAGCCTAGTATTGACCTCTACACCCATATGTTTAATTGTCAGATGCACAATATGTGTTGCTGATAGACTGTTTGCAGGTCTTTATTGTCATAGCATTCCCTGTTTCTATGAACAACTTGTGTATCTGTGGAAGATGTTTGAATATGAGAGGGATCCACTATATCACTTATGTCTCTGTAGTCATTTAACTGTGTGCACTGGGCAGATTGCAGTAATGTGGTTGGTTCCTGGAATAACACGTACAAATACCAGATATGTGTGGCCAACTGCTAAACTGAGATATGGCCTAAGTGTGTGAGCATGCCCAGTTCAGGCTTTCCATGGCATATTGTCTGACATATGTCTCATTTATCAAAGTGTGCGAGCATGCCCAGTTTGAGCTTTCCATATGTTGAACTCTGCAGTCCACCACATTTGTGGATGAGTGTGAACTTCAACAATATCTCATGTTTATGGTTGTGTGTTGGGTGTCATGTTGTGTACTTACTGGCCAACTGCTTTGTGTCTGAACTCAACAGGGATTATACTGTGCCTGCAGGGTTTGCATGGGATACTTTGCATACAGTTGTCAACATCCTTTCATACTGACCTAACACTGTAGTACCATATAGTGTACTAGTTCAGTACTTTCACTGTGGTGGACAGTATCCTGGGCTTTAGTCCTATCACTGCTTTAAATTTTCATAGTGAGCACAACAGACTGGTTAGGGGCCAGTTGTGCACATATGACCATGTTGCATTATGTTCAGATATGGACTAATTAAACCAGGCTTGTCCAACATTGGTAGTGTATTCCACAACATAGGTGGACATTGACAAACACTAGCGATGTGCCCTAGGCCATTTCTAATGCTAGTCAGAGAGTGTGTTTGTCCTTCGACACACATTGTAACTGGAGTTTGCCATGACATATGTCATGGTTAGTATACTGTGCCTCCGTCTACCCGTGACATAACAGTGATACCCAGGGTAAACCTACCATCTCCCATCCACTCATCAGGATTCCTCTTGAGGAGAGTCGATGAGTGACTCTCTGGCTAACCTGTACTGGGAGTTTACTCAAGAGTGGGGGTGGCTTCTGTGTTATGGATCATTCAGTACAGCTTGTCCTATGTATGTCAGTGCTGGGGTTCAGGTCTCTCATGTGCATAGCTCACTGCCATTCAGATTGTACAAGGTGCAGCATGTTCCTTGATTCCAGCTTGGACATGGCTTTATACATCAGGCACAGCTTGCCTCTGGGCGGCCAGTATGGCAGTGTGTGGAGCTGCAGTTTGTTTAATCAGGCAACGCATGGCATCTGTTCAAGCTCTTTGATACTCCTGGTGAGGTACTTTTGGGGTCTTTCCAGTTGATGAAGGTGTCTGCTGAAGTACATCCCACAGGGGCCATTGTAGTCAATTGTGATGCTGATGAAGGATGACTGCAGAGCCACAATGACCTCCCCTGATCTAGATCTGACTACCTTCATGATTAGGTGGGTATATGGTATGTTTCTGTAACCACTACAGCCACATGCTTGTCCAATGCAAGATATCTATCTACTTGTGTCCCCAGGTCTCTTATTACATCTTAAGTACTTAATGGGTTAACACCTATGTGGTAATTGGTGGGCACTTACTGTATATCCACAGGGGTTGACTATACACTTTTCTGCAATTAGCTTGCTGACATGACTATGGCACCAGTTGTCTGTTTCTATGTGGCCCTTTTGTGGGATGCTTGTGTCAGCTGGAGGGTCAGATATGGTGGCCAGTTTGTAGTCCTCTGCAAACTTGTTCAGACACAATCCTTCCATGTTGGCCTGTACCTATGGGACATATATACCAAACAAGGGAGGTCCCAGGACCGAGCCTTGTGGGATGGCAGTTGTATCTGGTTTGTAGTCTGACATGGCTGCAGCATTTCTGACCATGTCAGTTCTGTCCTTGGTCTGGTTTGCAACCCCTCTACTGACATAGGGGTTTATATTTAAGCTGGTGAGCTTATCTATAATGAACATGTGGGGTATTATATGGAAGCCTTTTGCAAGGTCCAGCTAGGCTGTGTGGACCACATTCCCCTCATCAATGACCTTAATGACTGTTTCAAATGAGTCAAACATGTTTAAGGGGAAGGATCTGCACTTAAGAAAGCCACACTGGGTAGGGTCCAGTGTCAGTAGGTCCCCAATATCTTTATGTCTGAGGTAATGCTGATCCTTTCCATAGCTTTGCAGACCAAGCTTGTCAGGATTCTGGGGTGGTAGTTTGCAGTATCCATTCAGGCAACACCTTTGTGGAGAAGGACCACTGTTGTTGTACACTGCTCTTTGGGTACATATCCTGTGGTAAGGCTGACATTGAGCAGTAGTGTTATTTGGCGTTCCATTCTTCTTGGAGTCCATGTTGGACTCAGCCCAGGACACCATCTCGTACCATTGATGCTGTGTGTTTTGCTTTGTCGATGCTGGCTGTTACCTCAGCATCTGCAATGTCAGGGGGCCAGCACTTTGCTGGGATAGATATTTGGCATTTTGGGGGGGGGGTTTGCACTGCACCTGTCAGGTTGGATGTTGGCAATATGTGTGTGTGTTTGGTATGTTTGTAATATCTGAGTGATTCAGAGCATATCTATGAATTCCCAACAAGGTTCCTACCATCAGTTAAGAAAGCCTTGTGATTATCCTTAGTGTCCTGTACAATTTGTATCTTCGTAGGTTCATAGGTTCATACTAGGCTATCCGCCCTAGGGCATTTATAAGCCTAGCCAGAGTGTGTGTGGCTTTCGCCACACCTTGCTATGTGAATATTATGGCCATTTAGGATTTACTTTACTGTGCCTCTGTCTGGACGTGACACAGTGAAGACCCCCAGTGTACATCTACAATCACCCATCCACTTGGCAAGATTCCTGTTGAAGAGAGTCAGTGAGGGGCTCTGCCTAACATGGAGTGGGATTCCATTCCAGGGTGTAGGGAGCCTCTGAGTTATGTATCTGTCCCTCCAGCACATCCTATTTCATTATGTGTTGAGGTTGACATCTCTCACTCTCACAGCTCTGATGGATTTGGGTTTTCTGGGGTGGAGCATGTCCATTAATCCTGTGTTGGACATGGCCTTGTACAACAGGCATACAACGCCTCTGCGTAGGCAGTATGTGACTGCATACAGCTGGGGTGTCTACAGCCAGGCAGCATATGACATATATTTGAGACCCTTTATCCTCTTGGTGAGGTACCTTTGAGGTCTTTCTAACTGCTGCAGGTGTCGGGTAAGGTACATCCCAAATGAGGCATTGTACTAAATTATGGGCCTGATAAGAGAACAGTATAGGGGCACAATGACCTCTGTTGGCGTAGATGTGAATCCTTTCATGATAAGCTGGCCAACATAGACGGTCTTCCTAGCCACGTTGGCAATGTGAGTGTCACATGACAGGTTACTGTCCACTTGTGTCCCTAGGTCCCTGATTACTCCTTCCATACATAATGGATTACCACCTATGTGGTAATTTGTGAGTACCTTGTTTGGTATTTGGTGAGACATTCATACTGTCCAGTGTCTTCAGGATGGCTGAGTGGGGTTCCTGTGTGTGAGAGTGTGGTCTGTAGCATGCTACAGACTGTACAGCAGTTTTGCCTACGGTTAGTTGCACATGGGTGGTCTCCGATGCTTCTTGCATTGTCAGTTACCTGGACGTGTGGGTATCTGTGCTGAATATGGATACTCCCCCTCCTTTTATGTTTTGGTCCAGGTTTTGGGGCCATAATGCATGATATGAGGTATAACCTGGTAGTGCTGGTGTGTGGTCAGAAGCCTTGCTGCAGGTTTCTGTCACTGCACGGACATCGATGTTCTCCATACTGGGGAGGGCCTCGGGAGCATGCATGTTGAGGTGTACATGTCTGGCATTGGGCAGCAGTACCCTTATGTTTCTTTCCACTTATGTTTTCTAGGGAGGTGGGTTAGTCTTTTCAGCCTTGCCTACAACAGGCTCTATGGAGGTGGCAAGAGTCTTATCCAATATCCATACGCCCAGGGGTAACAGGTGCAAGCCATCCCTGGCACAGCAGCGTGGCTTGTCAAGCATGACATCCCAAGCAGACAGACATTGGATCCCCTTGGAATGACACCAGTAATTATGCCACTTGTTAAAGCTGATCATTCTGTGTTTGTACTGTGGCATCATTCTTGGTGAGGGTAGGATGCTGCACAAGGTCAGTGTCATACCGGCCTGGACTACATAATCAGAGAGCTCATCTATGTCTCTTTTCATGTAGTCCGGGGAGGTACATCTCAGGTCATTCACGCCAGCATGGACAAATGACTGCATCATATTTCTACTTGCTTTAGTGTGACCTGCGTACTTGTGTTATGTGGCATATTGTAGCAGCCTACAGGCAGCTTACTGTACCCTTTCCCTTGTTCAGTCTGGTGAGCAGGACAGCAGTGTGTCTGACTATGGAGTCACCTATTACAACTGTATCAGGCATGTTGTTTCTCCTTCTGGCCTGTGACTGTTTGGCACACCAGCTTTGTGTACTATGTGTTGCATGTGCTATGTTTGGAGGTAGTGGCTGCTTGGGTGTCTGCTTTGGAGGCCTCTGTTGATGTGGTGTGTTTGTAATTAGAGCCTCCGGGAATGTTTTTCTGTGTTTATGTCTTTGGTTTGCAGTTGTGATAGGTCTATGTGAGACTGGGTTTGTGGTGTGTGTGGTTACCTTCTCCTCCTGACTAGTTTTGACAGTATTGAGTTGAGAGAGCTCAGCCTCCGGTTTGGATAAATGGTTGCATCTCTCACATATATTTGTATTTCTTGGGGGGAGGTGAGGGTTGTCTGTGTACATGGGGCAGGTGTAACATTGCCTCAAGATTCACAGATTCAACTTGTTGTAGCTGGCCTTAGTGGATTGTATGAGTGGACATATTTTATTGCCATACTACTGATCAGAGATTACTTCCCTTTTAGGTTTGCTCTATCATGTAGTAGCTTCCTCATTCTCTTGCATGGTTTGGTAATGGCTGGGGTCCACCATGCCAGATGCCTGCGTGTATGGCATTGTGTCTTGGTTTTATTTGGGATTGCATAATCCATGCATTCCTGGCAGTGTTCATGGAATGCCTGTATAACAGGTTCTGAGGTGTGGCCCATATTTTGCACCTGCACAGGGCCTTTAATGGATTCCACATCAGTTTGGAGGAGTGCAACATTTGCTTTACACATGTTCTTCACTGTGGTTTTCTGGCCAGGGACTGTGGTCAGGATGTGTATATCCGGTGTGATTACTCTATGGTCTGATCTTACCAGTGAGGGATACACTTCTCATCTTGCCATCCAGTACCCATGTTGCTGATTATCACATCCAGTATGCTTACCCCTCTTGTGGGAGTGGTATGTTGTTCCTGGGCATTTTGGTTTATGGATTCTAGGAACCTTTGTCCTAGGGTGTTGGATCTAGAATAATGCTCCCACTCTATGTTTGGGTATTTTCAGTCACCCAATATAATGTGGTTTGGAGGGCTTGATATATTCATGTATTCTAACATAGGCCAAGTGCAGTTCCTGGTGTTAGGATGGTAGTCTGTAGCAGGCGATAAACTGGGAGGCAGTTTTAGCCACTGTTACTTGACCATGGCTAGTCCATGCTGCTTCTTGTTGTGGTACCAACATGGGGGTGTGGTTATCCTTGACAATTATTGCTAGTCCCCCTCCTTTTGTAGCTTGTTCCATGTTTTGAGGCTGTACAGCACAGTATGAGGTGTAACCTGGTAGTGTTAGGGTGCTGTTGTGAGCCTTGACCCAGTTTTCTGTTACAGGACAGATATCAACATTCTCCATACTGGGGGAGGTTAGACTGCATGCATCTTGCTGTTTAGACTTCTGGCATTGGGTAGCATTACATCTAGGTTCTTATCCCTTGTGATACCTATGGAGGTGGGTTTGTGTTTTGAGCCTTACCTATTCAAGGCACGCTGTGGGTAACAACAGCCTTTGCCAGTATCCATAAGGCCAGGACTGATAGGTACACGCCACCCCTAGCAGGTGGAGCATCATGTCATGCTCAGCATGTCACCCCAGGCTGGCACACATTGGATCCCCTTTGACTAACAGCAATACTTCAGCCAATTATTGCAATTGATCATCTCATCTTCATATTGTGGCATCATGCTTGGTGAGGGTAGGATGTTAGTCAGGGTCATCAAGTTTGCATATACTACATGGTGTTACATTGCTTAACACATGGCAATCATGCCTCAGGTGGTGCTGCAGGGCTGCCTCTGTTGGATGCACATACTACACTCCCTGTACATGTTTGAGAGCAGGTTATGTCATTTTAGGCATCCTTGTTATTATATGAGTGAGTCAGAGAGGGGTATCATTCCCAGGGTTCCTACTGAGCCAGTGTATGTGCTATGTGTTGCCTTTTTGCCAAGGCCAGGGCATACTGGGCACGCCTCCTTCTGCCTACTGGGGCAGGCTCAGGTTGTTCCTCCTCCGAGTCACGCTCTGCCTGTGATGGCCTTGGCAATGGTGGGGGGCTGTTTGGCCCGGCCCTGTGCTGGTCCTGCTGCAGCTGTTTTCGCAAGATCATATTATGTAGCATAGCACATACCATGACAATTTGGGTACATGTAGTTGGTGAGTACTGCAAGGCTCCACCAGATGTGTCCAGACACCGGAACCATGACTTGAGCAGCCCAAACACACACTCTGTTACATTACGTGTTTGTGCGTGTGCCTCATTATGGCATTCCTGTTCAGGTGTGTGTGCGTTTCTGATGGGTGTCATGAGCCACGGTTCCAGTGCATAACCTGCATCCCCCACTAGGTGTCCATGTGGGATGTCCCCATTGGCAAATGTCTGGTACAGCTGCGTCAAATGCCAGATATGGGAAACATGGTAGCTCCCAGGGCAGCCAGCACACACATTCATTATTATGCCCTGGGCATCACACACGACCTGGCAGTTGATGGAGGGGAAGCCCTTGCGGTTTATGTAGGCCCTACCCCGCTCACCGGCTGGTGCTTTGATGCGTATGTGCGTGCAGTCTATTGCACCCACTACCTCAGGGTATTCCGCTATTTGCTGGAAGAGACGCATATTGCTGGCCAATACCTCACGGGCATTGGGGAAATATACATGATCACCAACGTGCTGACATGGCATCCAGGAACTGGTGCAGTACCCTGGAGGCTGATATCCCCATCATATCACCAGTTGGTCTCTGGAAGGTACCTGTTGCTAGTATTCTTAGGCCAACACATACCTTGGTTTCCACTGGGATGAGTTCCCCTCTGTTGGTTCTGTGTGTGAGGCGTGGCCTGCACAGCTCGACAATTTGCTGCAGGAGGTCTCTGTCCACTCTATAGCGCTCCACTATCTCCAGCTCATGTAACCTGTGGTAGGTGACCCTGGGCCTGTACACTCTTCTCCGTCTCCTCACTGTGGGTTGTCTGGCACCATTTGCATTGTCATCACCCTCAGCAAGTTGCCTATGTCTCCTTATGACAGCTATGGCAGCCCCTAGCATTTCTGCTCTGAGTTAAGCTTTTTCAGTTTTCACTTCTAATAGCTTACTCCTGTCTTGCAGTGTCTCTTGAGAGAAACATCCTGCACTGCTGTTTGCAGAGTTTTAAGTGCTGGGCTGGGCTACTATTCTGCCTGTGTAATTGCCTGCTTCTAATTGTTTTCACCTGCTAGCTCCAGCAGTATTCCCTGCTAGCTTCCTACTAATTCTGTTGTTTCCTTTTTCCTTTCTGTTTCCTCAGGGGGGGGAGCAACGCGCATACCAGTGGAAACACGCTCACAGTGGCTTACACGCGCGCACACATGCTTACACGGTTTAGAATCTTCTTATTCGGGTTAAAACACGCACACACCAGTGCAAACAGTCTTACAAGTCTGCCAACAGGGTCTCACATGCTCAGTCTGCCTTACACGTGCGCACACTGCCCTACTCGCGCCTCATGGCGCGCACACGTGCGCATGCACGCCCAGCAAGAAACTTTGGTGTTGGCAGCAGTGTAAACCTTCCATTTCTTCACTTTCCCATGCTTATCTTGTGGCACTCCTCTTTCCATGATATGTGTCTGACATCTGTCATGTAACACTGACCTCCAATGAACTGCATTTCTTTCTGCCATTCCCCCCTGTGATGTCACCTATCTCCTACTCTGTTCCTCCCCCTTATGTAACTCTTACACTACTCAGAATGTGCTCATTTGCTATGTGACAGTGGGATTCAGTATCCTAACACTCATTTACATCAGATTGCCTACTAATGCTTAGTTACATGTCTTAGACTCAGCTTCACCCCTTAGCAACCACTAAACGGTGGCCATGTTGTTTTTGGTCTGCTGGTCCCTGCATTGTAAATCCATGTATTGCATAAAACCCACATTTATGGGTTTATAACCTTCATTTTTATGTTTTATATAGCGCAGCCCATTTGCGCGGGGCTGCGCTGTGTTTAAACATCGCCGGAAAAAAAATGTATTTCTCATATTTGCATCGGGGTACCTTGCCAATGGCCACATATTTGGCCATTGGCATGCTGCCTGACACATATGCACCCTTTATTTGGAGCTGACATGGCTCCATTGTGTTATTTGCAGAAACGTACTCAGTTGTCAACTGAGTACATTTCTGCAGCTAACACGACTCTTACACGGGCTGGTTTGTGCTTCGTGGATCGCTAATCTACCTCATTTGCATGCCTTTCGGCTGCAAGTGAGGTGATTAGCATATCCACACCCAGTCCGTGTAAGAGACGTTTTAGCTGGAATTTCGGGCTGTTCCTGGATCACGAGGGCTGCATGGAGTCTTACACTACTCTTAGACTCTGTGCAAGCCTTCGTGAATCCTGCCCAATATATATATATATATATATATATATATATATATATATATATTTATGTATATATATATATATATATATATATATATATGTGTGTGTGTGTGTGTATACATATATATATATATATATATATATATATATATATATATATATATATATATATATATATATATATGCATATATATATGGGAGGAAATGGATTCGCAAGCAGGAGGAAACGGATGGAAGATGGGACACTTTCAGAGTGTGTGTGTGTGTGTGTGTGTGTGTGTGTGTGTGTGTGTGTGTGTGTGTGTGTGTGTGTGTGTGTGTGTGTGTGTGTGTGTGTGTAAAATGCCCCAGGTGTTGCATGGTGGTGGGTAGAGAATAAGGCTTGAACCCTATACCTTGGGCCCAAGTGGCAAGAGCCTGAATTCCCTACCCACCACCATTTGTAAAAATGTTGCAGGTTTTTCCCTCATACTTTTTCTGTTCCTCATAAAATCTGTGGTTTCTGTATGTGTCCTTGTTGCCTGACAGCTACATGTTCTCTGGTTTGATTCTTGGCTGTCTGGAGTGTTTCTCCCTGGGCCTCTGCTAAAAATTAGCTTTTTTTTTCCCAAGTCAGACTTTCCTGGTTAACAAATGTTAATAAAATGGACACTCATTTCAATATCAGACTACATATTCTTCAGAAAGTGTATGGTAACAAAAGCTTTTATTTTAGCAATTTTCTTCTAAGTGTACAAGTTGGATATTTGAAATCTGTCCCTGTCTTTGGGACTGCATTCCCCACATTATTGGCTTCATCCAGGTTTTTTGCTAAGGTTGAGACCTATGGTAAGAACTGAATTCACTGAATATGTTTGGAGGCTGTATTTACCCAGTATTGGCTTTATTCAGGTATTTATTGGCTTCATCCAGGTTTTGTGCTAAGGTTGAGAGCTATGGTAAGAACTGAATTCGCTGAATATGTTTGGGGGCTATATTCCCCCATTACTGGCTTTGTCTGTGTGTTTTTTGCTAAGAGGTTGAGAGCTATGGTGAGAACTGAATTCACTGAATGTTTGGGGGTTGTATTCACCCATTATTGGCTTTGTTCAGGTATTTTGTGCTAAGAGGTTGACAGCTAGGCCATGGTGAGAACTGAATTCACTAAATGATAGCCATTTAAGTTTCAGTCTTCCTCTTTCACAAAACAGCTGATTTGGCATAGTGGTATGTTGCTCTGACTGTTTTGCACAGGGTCCCCTGGGTTCAAGACGTGGCAGTGAAATGTATGGTGGTAATGCAGCATTTTATTCTAGCAACTTTCCAACATTATACAAGCAATGTTTAAAATGTGTCCTTGTTTTTTGGCCTTTTGTCCCCCCCCCAATAAATTTTGGCTTTTTCCAGATTTCTTGTGCTGCAACGTTCAGAGATACAGCTGAGTGTTGAGTAGATTTTACAAGGAGCTGAGAGCTGCAGGGGAGCAAAAGTTTAGTGCTGCTTATGTTTAGTCTGCTCGCACTGTTAATAGCACAGCAGGATAGTGTACTTGCTTTTGATGCTGAAGGCTGTGGGTTCTACTCCCACAGTAGGTAGATGCATTGCTGATACTGTACTGTGTTGTAAAGGGGGTGGATGCTGCAGTTCTTTTGGCAAAGATACCTAGTAACTATGAACCTGTTATCAGTTTGCTATCCATTCCCTATTGCGATATTACTAGCTTATCATTTTTTTATTGCATGCAACAAAGGCAATTTATTCTTCAAGGGTAACAGGCACTTTATTTGTAGATTAAACAATGACATATAAAGTGTTTGCTAGCAGCAACCTCTTTATTAGTTCAAATGTCTTTAATGTGGATTTTACTACAGAGATTGTGCATATTTTTTACTGATACTGGTAGACTATAGAAGGTTGAGTAGACTTTTTATGATGGGAATGTTCTGAATTGGGCAGTTTTGTCATTGGTGTATGCATTTTGTTTCATTGTTTACTGGAAAAATGTTCAAAACAAATTTAAAATGCCCTCTAACAACTGTACCGTATTGTACAAGGAATATAATGTAATACAGTCAGGAAGGTGTATCAAAGAGCATGTGTATGTTATGTTCGAGGGGCCTATGATTTTGAAGACAGCCCAGAGTTTATTTATCTGCCACTGGCAAAATGTATTTTCTTTGAATGTGGGTTTCAATGCTGTTTCAATGCATGTGAGTTTCAAGGGCAGAGAAGTTTTAATGTTAGTCTATTTTCATTGTGAGACTGCATTGCTTTGTTTAACAGATATGTTTTAGGGTTTGTGCTGTAAAATGCAAAATAAAACTTTCAAATGAAATCCTAAATCATCGCAGAAGTAAAGCAGTATGCACATTAGTGTTTATGGTAAATGGGGCAAAATAACCAAGGAATGGGACATTGGAATGGCTGCAGGGGGGAGGCTCCATTTGACCATGATTTTGTGAGGGGGGTAGCAAACTCAGACAGCCCCGGTTGAACTATACCTCTCAGTTGTCCATATCTTTGCAGAATGAATAGATATTTGCTTCTTATTTTTGGTTTGTTCCTCATAAAATTTGTGGTTTTCTAGCAAATCGTTTAGGAATTAAGTCACTAAATGACAGACATTGAGTTTCAGACGTCATAACCTTCAGAAAAATGCATGCTAATGCAAGACTGTCTTAAGTTTATACAAGAGCAATTTTTAGTAGTGTTTGTATGTTCCCCCCAATATATTTGGGCCTTGTCCAGATTTCCTGCATTAAGAGGTTGAGAGGTACGTGCAAATCAGTTTGTAGATTAGGAATATCCAAACCTCTCAATTGTCCCCAATTTTGGCTCAAAATGTTGCTCTCCCCTAATAATCCCTCCTCCAAAATGGCAATTTTGGAAGAAAATGTGGAGGGTTTACAATTATATATAACTGTAATGATCAGAGTTATAGATTACTTTTATTTCAGAAATGCATGTAGATGCTCTTATTTTTTTAGCTGCTCAAGTTAACAATGTTAATATTAAAAAGGTGTCCCTTTTTTGACAGGTATTTTTGCATCACATTTTGGTCTGTTTTTCATAAAATTGTGGTTTTCTGGCAAATTAGTGGCAAGTCATTAAAGATTGAAGTTAGAAAATAATGGCAGACATTTGAGTTTCAGATTTTATACCCTTCAGAAAATTCGTACTAATGCAAGATCTACTACTGTTCTATTATCTAAGTTAATAAGAACAATATTTAAAAATTGGCCTTATTTTTGGGCCTGTGTCCCACTTATAGTTCTATGTATGGCTTTGTCCAGATTTCTTGCTCTGAAGTTGAGGTATGAGTGTCAGAGCCATCACTGTCAGCCAGAGACATTTCAAATTATGACATACTTATTGCACCCCACCCCCCATTGTAGAGGCTCTGGATGTGTCCAAGGAAGGCAAGGAGCAGTTATGCAGTGTAAGTGTGCAGAGTATTCCCCCATCCAAGGTAGATTACAAATACGACCGTGGCTTTTCATCTGTCCTTGATTTTGCAGAATGTTCTGGTTTTCTATCAGATTTTTATACTGTTGATTTATGCTTCTTATTATTCAGGAACTGCATGCTGTCACAGTGCCCTGTTGCGCTGTTTAAGTAGCCATGGTTAAATGAACATCAGGTAAGCTTGTCGGAGATTGTAAGATGCAAGTAAGCTTTAGTAAGCATATTGTTAAAGAATTACCAGCATTGAAAGCCTTTTCGTTGTTGCCATGCAGAGAATATTTACACAACTAGATAATGTATAAGCCTTGGGTATTGAAATGCATATGACAGTATTTGTAATAAAAGGACAGGATTACAGTATTTTCAGAAGCTCATTACGTTTTATTGGAGACCAGTGTCTTATAGCAGTGTCTGTGTGTTAGTACACTTGTAGTTGGGTGGCTTTAATGGTATATGGTAAATAAGCATTGCTACCTTACTTAAAAGCCAAGCCCTGCAACAACTAGGTAAGCTCCACACTGAAGTCAAAACACAATAGCTCTGGTGGGTAAATATACTCTGTAGTAATCAAAAAAGGCAAATGTTTGAAATAGCTACAGCTTATGTGCAAACGCAATAGGTAGTGATGAAACAATGCTCTGCTAAAAATGCTTTAATGCTCCACATTGCTGAGCTGCAGATCAGTTATCACTGGCTACCAGGATTTCACCCACTTCAGATCAAGCACGGTGCCGTTCAGTGCAACCTTCCCAGAACTAATTCAAGTCTGACCAGAATTATTTGGTGTGTGTGTATAAGAGGGAGGTAGCATACCCCTCAGCTGTCCAGGTTTTTGCAGAATGTCCAGATTTTTGCCCCATATTCCTCCTAAAAAGCATTGAAGTTGCTAAATAATGAGACATTTCAGTTTTAGATGTCATATCATTTAGAAAAATGCATACTACCACAAATCCTGTTACTCTTGCAATTTTCTAAGTTTATGAGAGCCATATTTATAATCTGTCCCTATTTATTTTAGGCTTTGTCCAGATTTCTTGCACTAAGGTTGAGGCCTAGAGGGTTGTGGTATGTTTGTGAGAGAGAAAGCGAAATGCCCAAGTTAGAGTTAGCAGGTGGAATTAAGTGCATTTTCAAGGAACTGAGTTTTAAGGGAAGCGAAGTTTACTGCTGCTCATGCAGTCTATTTATAATGCGCAACTGTTTTGTTTAGCAAATGGTATCTCTATTGTGGTATAAAGTTTTAAAGCTATGTTACTAGCACCACAAGTAGAATACTTGCATCTTAATGGAGAGGTTTGAGGTTCTATTCCTACAGCATGTACATCTGTATGCAGCAGTCCTGAGGATGTCCTCCTTTGGATGAGATGCCTAATAACTATGAACCTGTTTTTCAGCTTGCCATCCATTTTCTATTGCAATATACCAGCTTACCATTTTTTAATTTAACATAGGCAATTTATTCTTTGACGGAAGCAGGCACTGAATTTGTAGATGAAACACTGAAATATACAGATGTTCATCGTGCATACAGCTGCAGTCATAACAGATGGGTTCTCCTGCCATCAGGCGGGTCCTCGGTCGGCCGAATTCCAAAGTCTAGGTCCGGCGTCGGTTGTCGTCGCTTCTTCCCTGACGTCAGTGCGACAGGGGTATAAAAGAACCAGCCGACGCCATGTTCTTCAGTCTTTCTTGCCGCGGTGCCAGCAGAAGCAGTTTGCAAGTGCCGGTCGGCCAGCTCCTGAGATTACGAAAAATTTGGAAAACCGAAGTCTTCTTAAAAGCTAAGTACCCCGTTGGGGAAACTTTTCTTGCCTCAGACCGATGTCAGACAAAGTTAATAATTGTATTTCTTGTGGGAAGCAAATACTGCATAAGGATTTCCATTCCCTCTGTATACCTTGTTTAGGCCCAGACCACGACGTCTCGGTCTGTCACTGCTGTGCTACATTCAACAAACGCACTATTAAGCGTCGGGCGGAGTTTGCCCAGCATTTTTTTGGGAAAGCATTTAACTATACCATGTCGTCGGATACTCCGACACCGGTTTTGTCTAAAAAACGCAAAGACAAGGATCGACACTCGAGGTCCGCGGCCTCTACCGACACCACGCCAAAGCCGACTACACGTGGTCCGGTTCTCAGTGAGGCACCTACGCAGCCCCTGACTACTGACGACACATCTTTGGCGGTGTCCCCTGTACCCGAGGTCACAGGCTCCTCGGCCCACACCCCGACTACAGATACCGAAGCCACACTTGGCGTTGAAACACAGAATGTGGACAGGTCCACCTCCACTCAAGATGTTTTCATAGGTTCATAGGTTCATATTCCTCTTCTTTCTCCATCAAGGCTTTCACCAAGTCTAAAGCAACCATGCACCCTAAGAGACCAGTTACACAGGGCCCATCTCCAGGCCCCATGCCTAAGAGACAGATGCTTAAAATGGCTGAGGATTTAATTACTCTAATCAGAGGTTCTCAGCCACCTCCGGACAAAAGGCCCAGAGTGGAGGAAGATTCCCCCTCCTCTGATCAGGGATCCATTATTTCAGAACACTCTGATGATCAGGAACAGGCTTACTCCCCTTTTGAAGACTCTGATGCAGAGGAGTCTATTCCTTCTGTATCCCCTGAGGATTTCTCATTTGGGAAACTTTGTATACCTTAAGGGAACACTTCCACTGGGAAGGCCAGGATTATTCAGATTCCAAGAAAAGGCTCAGGGAATTTCTTTTGTTACCCCAGCACAGGCCTCTGGCTATACCTCCTGTCTTGGACATCCTAGATGATGTTTACTCGGAGGCCTGCCTTAACCCGGACTCTCTACCTCCAGCTCCAGTTAAGCCTGACAGGTACTACAGGGTTCCTGACTCACACCAATTTCTTTAAAAAGCCATGCTGCTGACCTAGAAACCATCTCACAGGGACCCAAGGGAGTTGAGGCTTCCATTGCCAAAAATCCATTGCCTTCCGAGAGATTCCAGATCCTTAGAAAGGTGGGGAAAAAAGGTATATACCTCGGCTACCTTAACCATGAGGGCCTTAAACTGTCAGTTTCATATGCTAAAATACCAACAGTTTCTGTTATCTCAATTGAAAAGTAAAATGTCACAACCTGAACAACCAGACTTGAAGGAGTTGCAGGATTTGATGCATAGTGCAGAACAAGTGGGTAAACATACCTTACAATGTGGTTTTGATGCTCTAGAGGCCTCATGTAGAGCTGCTGTTACAGGCTCAGTCATACGCAGGCATGCTTGGCTCAAGGAACAAACCTTGCCTGATCATGTCAAAGCTAAATTACTAGGCGCCCCTCTTCAAAAGGATGTACTATTTGGGGCAAATGCTGAGGAAGTATTACGAAAAATGGAGGAAAAAGCTAAATCAATGCAAACTGTGAAAGAATTTCTGCAGTTCAACCACCACGTTTTAGTAGAAATTGGCCTTCCAAAAACTGGTCCTTTCCTGCCACGGACAGACCCCAAAGAGGCAGATACAGGCGCCCGAGGGGCACAGGACAACCACAAGGATCGTACAGAGGCAGACAATGGCAAGCTCCTACACAAAGAGGTGGTGAGGACAACTCACAATCTTTCAGAAAGCAAACCCAATGACTTTCCCCTTTGCAGGCCAACCAGGTTTCAAATGGCAGCCCCCTTAGGAGGAAAGCTGGCACTATTCTCAAATTGGCATGTTGTCACAAAGGACAAATGGATCCTGGACATTATAAACGGAGGCTACAAATTCCACTTTCATACCCTTCCAAAATGAGAGGCATGCCAAAACTGCCACACAATCAAAGGGCAGAGGCACAAAAAGCAAATTTCAGATCTTATAAACATGAAAGCTATTCAAGAGGTACCTACACGAACAAGGTCAAGGTTTTTATTCCAGGCTATTTCTGGTGCCAAGGAAGGGAAAAGATTGGAGACCTATTTTGGATCTTTCCATCCTAAACACATTCCTACTCGTACCAAAATTCAAGATGCTCACTCTACAGCAACTTCTTCCCATGCTGGGCAAGGAGTCTTGGCTGGTAACATTGGACCTCAATGAGGCATACCTGCATGTCCCAGTCAGACAAAATTGCAGAAGATACCTCAGATTTCTTGCAGGTTCAACCCATTATCAATTCTCTGCATTGCCCTTTGGCTTATCTACTGCACCCAGAGTATTCACGAAATGCCTGGCATCAGTAATTGCCTACTGCAGACTTCAAGGTGATACAAATATACCCTTATTTGGACGACTGCCTGATCCAAGCGGACAGCAAGCACATTCTTCTGAAACATCTGGCTTATGTAATAATGTTATTAAACTCTCTGGGATACACAGTCAACAAAGAGAAATCAAGGCTAATAGCCTCTCGAAATATAATTTTCCTGGGTGCCAATTTGGACACAAACACCCAGATGGCCTACCTCACGCCAGAGAAGCAGGGACAACTAATTCAATATTTCAAAACACTGGCAAATTGCACCAGGCTGACTGCAAGGAAAATCCTGCAGACTCTGGGATTCATGGCATCTTGCATCTTGCTAATCCCATGTGCAAAGCTGCATATGAGAAAACTACAATGGTACCTAAAAAACATATGGTCTCAACACAGCCACAGTTTGGAAACAATAATACCACTACTTCCATGTCTGCAAAAGGAATTTCTGTGGTGGGCTCAAGCATGTCAAGCAAACACAGGTCTTCCATTCAGCAAGCCTCAAGCAAATCAAGTCATCACAACAGACGCCTCGGACTACTCCTGGGGGGCGCACATGACAGACCGGTGCATTCAGGGCAAATGGTCCCAAAAAGAAAAGCACCTTCACAT